>NW_027397065.1:88942863-88984041 GCF_003265705.2 Callorhinus ursinus | reverse complement strand
GGGGGGGGGGAGGGAGAAGCCCCACAGGTTATGAGAGATTTGCACAGGGGCCGTGAATCTATCTAAAAAGAGCTAAAACGAAGTCAGCAACTGTGCCAGTCAGTCGAGTTACATTACTGGATAGAAACAACCCCAAACCACAGGGCCTTTTGTCCTACAAATGTCAATATTTTGCTGAGACCTCATGTCCGGAGGTTTTGGCTCACTGTGGCTCGTAAGGCACCTGGGTGGACCCTGCCTCACCTCCAGCAGGGAGGAGCGATTGGGGCTGGTCACGTCACTCTCACATTCCCTCTGCCACAGCCTGGGACGAAGCAGGAACCCAGAAGTAGGGAGCTAGAGGTGCTGACACGACCCCGGGCCTCCTGAGCCAAAGCAGCCCCGCATGGTCCTTTTGCTGCCTGCGGGTGGTTTTGGTGTTGAGGTCCTCGGGAAGAACTGGAGAGTTGTGAGGTTGGCCTCTGCAGTCATCTCTGCTGCCAGATGTCAAGTCCTTTCTCCTTGCTGCCCGCACGGTGGCCAGTCCTCCCCCTGGGGGCACTGTGTTGTAGAACTGCATCTCCCCCTCCTCTCCTCAGCTAGGTACTGATGCCGGGGTAATTATGTAATTCCATGCACTCTGTGATTTCTCAACACATTCAAGTATTTTAGAAATGACCATGAGCCATAGTCCAGCCGCCTAGGCTACTGAAATCTGGTTGGGATCTGGGGCCTGCCCACATCAAAAACTAACGACGTCGGAGGCATACGTCTCCCGTCTGAACCGTGCAGGAGATCTGGCCCCACCCACGTCGCAGGGATGTGCAGAGACCAGGAGGAGGAGAGGCCATACCGAGGAGGTCCCTGTGTGAAGCCATCAGGTCCTACATCAGGGCAGTGACTGTGAACGTGGAAGAAAAAGACTGTGTAAAGGGATTGGAGCCTGGTAGTAAGCGCTCGGGGTGCTGGTGTCAATAGTAAAGCTCCCGTCAGTTGGAAGGTGCAGGATGTGAGTCTGAGGGGCAGGATGTTAGCTGACTCCCACTGCTGAAGCCGGGCCTTTGGTACACCCACTTCTCCATGCCCCTGTTGCTACGCCTTCCTCTGAGATGCCTCTCCTTGGGCTCATGGCTGAGCAGGGTAATTAAATGTGGGGGAGAGTGGGGAGGGCGGAGACCAGACGGGGCCAAGCCAGTCTGGCACGGACCCTTCGATTCTTCAGGGGATGGCAACAACACAGGCCAAGACTGTAAAGATAATGTTTTATGAAATTTAATCTCTGCTGACCTTTCATCACAGCTGCTATGTGCTGTAAACTTACTTGTCAACCTAGGCACATACTTCAAGTTATTACCAAGTATCTGTTTTTAAAAATAGAAAACGTGTCAGGGCGCCCGGGTGGCTCAGTCGTTGGGCGGCTGCCTTCGGCTCAAGTCATGATCTCGGGGTCCTGAGATCGAGCCCCGCATCGGGCTCCCTGCTCCGCGGGAAGCCTGCTTCTCCCTCTCCCACTCCCCCTGCTTGGGTTCCCTCTCTCGCTGTCTCTCTCTGTCAAATAAATAAAATATTTAAAATAAATAAATAAATAAATAAATAAATAAATAAATAAATAAATAAAAATAGAAAACGTGCTCCACGAGAGTTTCATAGGGAGTGAAGGTCCCTTTGCACTCCCAGGACCATGCTGTCCATCCTTCCTGCAAGGGGACCTACGCTTCTATGACCCACCCATTCCTCAAAGACTTTCTCCGTCAATCAGCCCCTTGGCTCCGTGATCAGCACTTCCCTTGCCCCTGGATTCTCCCCTCCGCATTTAGTGGGGCCGGGGTCTCCCCCAGCCCGTGGGGCTATGCCCCCTATAGCCATTGCCCCTGACCACCAGGCTTCTTCCTCACCAGGATATCTGCTGTTTGGTTTTACATATCAGTGCAGCTTCCTCTTCCAAGTGCAGCCGGGGATCCCTTCTTCCTTGAGTCATCAGTGATTTCCTTATGGCTGAATCTAATAACACTCTCTAGTCACTTTTCAGGAATTTGCTCAGGAAACTGCCACCTCGCACCTCCACCTCGCCCTGCCCCCTCCTAGGAGCCCCCTTTTGTTGAATTGTGCCTGCTTCTCAATGCATTCTGCTTCAGGGTCATGCCTGGCCACTGTTCCCGAACCCCAGGGCTCTGCATTACCCTTTTACACCCCGACCCTCTTGTGGGCAGATGGGCCCCTCCACTTCTATGACAGTGGCTGCCTGCTTGGCTCGACGCTCATGACCCCCAGAGGACCCAGCGCACATGTCCCGCCGTCTTCCAGACAGCACCTCAGGCTCATTGAGCAAAATGCCCCCTCCATGTCCCAGAGCTCCTTAAGGAGCATCACCACCCTTTTGGTTACGACGCCAGGAACCCACATCCAGCAGCTGTCTCTCCATGCCCCTCATGTTTCCCACAATGCTCTTTTCTCCATCCTCACTGCTGTGGACTGGCCGCCGTGGCCCTTGTCTGTGTGTCCAGCTCTCTCTGTCCCTAAACCTCTCTCCACTAGTCCTCCAAACATCTTTCCAAAATACACACTAGATCTTGTCACTCCCTCTTTGAAAAATAAAAGCAAAACATTCAGTGTTTCTCCCTAGCTTAAAGGATAGTGTTTAAAGAAATTTCGTGCTCTGGAATCGGCTGAGAGCCAGTCTCATCTCTTGTCACCACCCCCATCCCCCAGGCATCGGCTGAGAGCCAGTCTCATCTCTTGTCACCACCCCCAGCCCCCAGGCTCCCCTTCCCACCCTCATCTATGCCCCAGTGCTCCTGAACCCCCGCCCCTGCACTCTCTGAGTACCTAGGACACTGTGTCTTTTCCACCCCTGGTCACAGCCTGAACCACCGCCTACAGCCTCACCTGGCTGATTTGTGCACCTGCTTCACTCCACAGCCAGGTGCCCTCGATCAGGAAGCCCACTTGAAGTCTACCTGTCCACCTTCCCCCTAGCTCTTGCAAGGACAAAGGAAGCCCGATCACGCCTGGAAATCTGGCATGGAGCCTGAAGCATGGCCCACGAAATGAACAGCTGGTTGCAGTTACGGACTTGGTGACTGTTTAGGATGAATCTTGAGAAATGAGCAGGTCACCTCCAAGGGTAATTGGGTTGTGAAGCTCCAAACTGCTTTCCAGAATAGCTTTCACGCAGAGCTGTTTGGGGAGGTTTCCTTTTCTGCCAGCCTAAAAGAGGTCGGAGCCAAACACCAGCTCATCATAGGGTCCTGTTCCTTTCTCACACCACTGGTACTCTTGGGTCTTTGTGCTTTTTTCCGTCTCCAGGGACAGGAATATTAAGCCTCTAGCAAGTGACATGTGGAGCTGATAAAATTACAGAGACATTACTTAGCTGGGATAAAAGAAAGGTCAAAGCTTCCCAGATGTTTCACTGTGTTACTATTTAACCTTGTTTATTACCTTGAATTTTTACCGACTGAATTAACTTGGAGGGAGTCCTCTCATTTGGGCAAAGAAATAATTACATTTGGTCAGGAATCCATTGGTCTTCAGTGTAACTTTTCTGCCCAGCTTGGCTGAAATGCTGAAAACCCCAGGTAGGAAAATTCACAACTGAAGGGTTCATGACCTGATAGGAAAAATCAGGAGGATGGCAGGATCTTCAGCAAATTAACTTGGAGAGATTTCTTAAATATATTTATTTTCACTGAATTAAAATAATACATAAGAGACACCAAGTAAAGATATTACTCATGATGAAGTATATAGTCTAATTAATAATTATGATGACTCTGTGTGTTTTCCTCTTGCTCCATAGAAAATTTTCAGAATTCTTTTTTCTCCTGGTATAGAGAAATCCTTATGGCTTGGCTTTTGTTTTATCAATAATATGCCTAGCATGAAACATCTTTCTATGTTGTTCTTCATCCTACTGTTCATTGTCTCCCAGAAGTGGTCTCCCGCGGTTGGTGATGCTCACTGCTGCTCGCAAACATGCCACTGTGGACCCTTCAAATCAGAGAGGCTAGAGCATGGCTCAAGGCGGAGACCTGGTGCAGAGTCGTGTCCCACACATTCCGGTGCAGGTGCCCCTGGTGAAGGTATGTCAGGTTAGGGTCCGACCTCAGCATTCCAGACCCAGGAGCATGACCCTGACGCCACTGGAAGGCCCATCCCATCCGGGTCACACTCCTATAAACCAAGCCCCTGAGACTGACATATAAAACCAGAAGACCAGATGGCTAATTCTACCATCTGAACAATCTAATTGTTACTCAGAATGAAATATTCCCGTTGGCAGAGCCAGCTCATTTTCTCCTTGTGAGTAGACCCACGTAGGAAAGCAAATCAGAAGGCTCAGTAGAGAGCATGCTTCCAGCACCTGCCACCAGAGCAAGAGGAAACACCGCCATTTGATGGCAGTGGGCCGGGAGAGCCACGCAGGGACAGCATCGCCACTGGGACGTGCTGTTCTGAGTCTACAGCTAGAGGCTCCCTCTCCGCCGGCAGAGGGCTGAAGGACGTGCCAGGGTGGGTCTCCGTGCTCCCTCTTCATTGGCACTTGGGTGGGCTCTCCCAGAGCCCCTAAAGCACCAGGCCCAGAGGTCCCTGCTTTGCCTTGCACATGTCACTGACAGCCCATCATGGAAGGCTTGTCTGTCACATCCACCCCTCTCCCTGCCACTTCGTCTGACCTCCAGCCGTGGGACCCTATGTGCAGGAGCATCGTGGTCAGAGCCTGCTGGCGGGTCTTGCAGTGCCTTTGACTGATACCTCCTTTCTTTAGCTGAGTAGATACATTAAACCACACCTCGCCCAATTATTCAGGGCCCCACAGTCCTCCCTTCTATTATGGACCTAATGTGGCACACGCCCAAATGTCCGGGGTGCTTTGTCCTGTTCCATGAGGCTGAACTCAAGCCCCCAGTGCTCACTATTTTAATATTTCACTTGAACAGTAAAGACCGCCACTGATAGATTTCAACCACTTATTGACTGAGCCATCTCCATGGCAGTCCACTCACGTGGGGTTGAGGAAAAATGGTCAAGGGATTTGATGTAGTCTTCAAGGACACCTGAGGGCCAGGACCACAGCGCCCTGAAAGGCATCGAGTTCTGTGGGTGTGCCTGCGATTATTTTCCCTCGAAGGAAGGAGGTTCCTTACATGGGATCTGATGTGGATTTCCCCTCCAGCGGCCAACAGGACACCCACCTAACTTGATAAC
Source organism: Callorhinus ursinus (assembly GCF_003265705.2). Classification (NCBI taxonomy): domain Eukaryota; kingdom Metazoa; phylum Chordata; class Mammalia; order Carnivora; family Otariidae; genus Callorhinus; species Callorhinus ursinus. Next base: position 88,978,854 of record NW_027397065.1, on the reverse strand, counting down.
ACACGAGAGACCTCCAGCCTCCTTTTCCAACTTCTGCTGTACCCCAACACCTGGAAAACACCCCTTGTGTCCAGAGGGCTGGTGCTAGTTTCTCAAACTCTAGAAACAGATTTGGAAGTGTTTAGATAAAGCTGATGCTGTCACTTCCATAATCCACCTACCTTTCTTTCTTTTTTCCTTCCTTCCTTCCTTCCTTCCTTCCTTCCTTCCTTCCTTCCTTCCTTCCTTTTTGAGAGAGAGAGAAAGAGAGAGCATGCATGTGCATGCAAGCAGCCGGGAGGGACAGAGGGAGAGAAAGAGAAAGAAACTTAAGCAGAGTCCCCACAGAGCTTGATGCAGGGCTCAATCTCACAACACTGAGATTGGGACCTCAGCTGGAATCAAGAGTCAGACCCCTAACCGACCGAGCCACCCAGGTGCCCACTTCCATAAATCTTCCAGTGTTTGATGGCATCAGAGGTAAAATATCAGAGACTGTAATATTTCCATATGAAGATTTTAAATTCAATTTTTGATGATATAAGGATATTAAAATTTAATATTTTTATTTTATGAGTTGGTAAGTTGTGAGTTTCTGGAAACATGTCAATTTCATCTAAACCTTATATATGTTGGTTTCACATCTCATTAATTTCTTCCCTTAGTTATTTTTTTCTTCAATTTATTTGGATTTAACACGTTTTATTTTTCTAGCTATTTGAGATGAATGCTGTTGAAGAAAACATTACACCAGGCAAACGGAGCAAACTGAAGCTGATTTTATCCCCATACCATTGTGGGAGGCAGTGGCAAGTCTGGGCGCTCACCTCTACTGAGACAAGAGTGTGGGGAGTCCGTGAGGTCTGTCTGGAGGGGATCAACACATCCAACTCAGGATACCGAGTGTCCCTGCCCTCATCCCCACAGCAGACCCCAATGCCCCATCTTCGTCCCCCTAGATCCCCAAGGACGATGTCAAAGCTCTGTTCCATTTCTTAATCTCTTAGCTATCCAGAACCAACAGATGCTTCTCGAGGGAGAAAAGCCCCGAGTGCTGGGTTCACCTGTTTGCTTCCCTCTTCTCTCTTGTCTTTCCCATAACCTGAATAACTCTCGCCCCGTACCACTGTCAGAGAGCTCCAGGGTCCCCTAGTGAAATATATTTCCCAGCTTTTCTACCTGTTCTCCATGAAAACAACTCCGAATCATCTAGTCTGTTATTATTAAAATGTTTGTATTGCAGTGGACATATTTAATCAATAATAGATCTCGGTGATTTGCCAGTTAATACATGCAATTGAAAATACCTGAGTGAAGATTTTGCTTCCATAGAAGGAAGATCATCATCACGTTTGCAATTTTTTTCTTTCCAGGTGTTCTCCCCACATTTTCTTTCATCACACAACTTTGGCATCTAAACATTGAGTTTCTTTTGTTGGGCTTATAGTTTGTGCATCTATTTTGCTCCCATTGTTTACATGCCATGCTATATTTTTACTCTGACTTTAATGTAACAAGTGAGCCCTGCTATGTACCTTAAGGAAAAGAGTATTGCAAACTCGTACCACCGCTCAGCCTGTATGGGTTTTGAGAGCAACAATCCTAAACAAATTATGCAACTCTGCATAAGGCATAGTTCCATTTAGTTTACCACTGAATTTTCATGATATCTCAGCGACAAACATATTGAAGACATAGGAGGCGGGATTTGGGTGGCTCTAACTGAGTTGCTGACAGATGTTTGATTCAATGTGGCTCTACATGGATTCATAATGAGTCGCAGGGACAACTACCTGAATGCTTCTTTGCCAGTGATCTGTCACAACAACCGGAAGGTTGAAGACAGCACACGAATGCAGGCCACCTGCTGCTCAATGTCACAGTGATGTAGCTGGTGTGCTATTGCTTGTGAGCTCCCTGGAGCTCTCCCGTCTTCCCTGCAGGGACCTACACTTCTGTGTCTGGGCTCGGGACGGGTGGGCACTCTGCCTTCAGAGAACCTGCCCTGCCGGAATGGGCTTGTCTTAGGGCGTCCACCTTCTGGACCCTGGGGGTACAGTAGTACTTCACCGGAATCTGGGGCTTGGGTGCATCTATGAATCATCTGTTATCTCTCCCCGCCATCCCTCCCTCCCTCCCTCCCTCCCTCTTTTTCTCTCCCTTTCTCCCTTCCTCCCGCTCCACTCCCCCCACGCGTTTCTTTAATACTCTGCTTCCGTCTCGACACCAACCCTCCAATCATCTCTTTCTCAGGGTCTTGTGCGGATACTTCCCATTCAACAGTATGAACCGAAGGTCCTGGGAACGCTCAGAGTGCCCTACATTTGTCATCCCTGGTTATTTGCCTCTTTGCTGTTGACAAAGTTTAGCCAACACAGCTAAAGCTCCTGGAGGACGGCCAGAGAGTGCCTTAAATACTCCATTTCCAGCATATTCGTTTCCGTCCCTGACACAGGGCAGGCCCCTACTCCAGTCTGAAAGGCTCAGTCACGGGCTCCCTGGGTGAGGGGGATGACTTGCAGTTACGGGAGGGGAAATCGCCTCTGGGGAGAAAGAGGCGGCAGATCCCATGTGCAGAACCAGCCGGGGGCCCCCCTGCGGGCACCCGCCGTGTCCTTCCAGCACTGCAGCCTTGGCCCTGGCCCCTCCCGCCTCACCCCTCCCTCATCCCCTCTTGCTTCCACCGTAAGCACCCAACCAGACAGCACCCGGGAGTCGACAACACAACAATTAGCTCATTCTCTTTAGCTTAAATGATTGTTCTAAGTTATTTCTAATAATGGTTCTCCATATATTTTTGTTTTGTTTTTAGTGATGCTTCTTTTCACTCTGGAATCTATGTGTATTCTATCTGTGCTTGACTCACAGGGCAACCATGTGGCTGTACAAACTAATATTTCTTGACAGAAAACCTTCCTGAAGTGTGAAATAGAAAGAAGCCAGTCTCCACCGTGTTTCTGGAAACCCCAAATCCCCGCTTTTGTATTTTAAATTGCTCAGTGGATCTCCATTGCCCACCAGCGACAAATGCCTCCTCGGTGCCTCCAGCGACCTGTGCTTATTATAGCCCGCGCTCCCCCGCCCCTGCCAGCCCCCACAGCACAGACCTCGCCCTCAGCCCTTGGACCTCACGTCCTTCCTGAGATCAGGACCTCTGCCTCCAACTTTCTCCTCCACTGGCCATGCTTTATGACTCATTCCAGTGTGGCTTCAGGGGCTGAAGAACAAGCTGTCTACACGAGATTGCCCCTTATGAGGTGGATACTTTTCAACCATTTTGGCTACATAAGGGCAATTTCATGTGATCCAACCTGCTACTTGGTGCCATGAACCTGTCCCATTGAACGAGCTGTTCACACACCTGTCCAGGACCTGGCGCAGAAGTGAGGCCTGTGGGCACCTGTGTTTCAAAGGAATAAATACATCCCCGGGGTCCTTCTTGGTTTTTCTTGTCTTTCTTCTCCCCTGTTTTTCCTTCACAAAAACCCAAGGCAGCACTGGGCGCTGTGAGGGCTGGGAGAGGTCAACAGAGGGACGAGGGTCTGTTTGCTCACTGCTGGACCCCTGGGGAAGGCTGTCAACCTGGGGCCACCTGGGCCCATCCCTCAGCTCTTCAGGGACGTGGCTCTTGATGGGTGGGGGGTGACAAGTCCCTCGCCCTTTCTTCCTGCGCTGAGCCGTTTCCGGAAGCAAGCGTCCTGTTAGCACTGAAATCCCTCATCCTGCCTACCTCCCTTTATCCTTCAGCGCGCTGCCTGGTTCCCACCTGGAGGCCCCAGAGGTGTTTTCAAATCACTGTCTCCTCATGCATTTTGTCTCGTTTGTGGTGTTTTACGCCTCCCTTCCCCAGAATGCAAGGCATTTGGGATGGTCCTGCACTAGTGAATCTCTTCAAGCTTCCTTCGGCATTTGGAACGCTGGTGTTTGGTAGTTGGAAATAGTACATAACTTCCATGACAGCCATTCTAATGGAAATAAATTGGGATTCAGACTAAAATTAAAACACTGCCCACGTAACAGCTACTAAAATGTTTTCTTTTTGTCATCTTGGTATGCACACATCATTTATTTATTTGTACCTAAATCATGAGTTTTCTATTCTTTTAAGATTTTATTTATTTGACAGAGAGAGAGAGAGAGAGAGAGAGAGAGAGAGTGTACAGAGAAAGTGGAGGAGGCACAGACAGAAAGGGAGAAGCAGACACCCAGCTGAGCAGGGAGATCATGACCTGAGCCAAAGGCAGACGCTCAACCAACTGAGCCGCCCAGGTGCCCCCATGAATCTTCTTTAATCAAACAAAGGTGCCAGGCATACCTGCCATCAGGGAGGGCGGTGAACGGTACGGATTAGGCCAGGTCTCTGTGTGCCGTCTGCACCGACGTGTCACACCCCAGGAGCGTTTATTGCTTTCACGCTGATCAGAGGATTAAACTGAGGCTTGCAGGGCGTACGTGATTTGCCGAGGAGCAAAGTCAGTTCGTGTCAGGTAGGAAGTCACCACCACAGCCCTGTAAACACCTTCTTTCTGGTGAGGCCCCTCGGCCCCAGACCCAGGCCCAGCGGGGAGCCCAGCGCCCACGGCGCACACTGGAGCTGGGAAGAAAGGGCTGCTCAGCAGCGTTGGGGTGGAAGGCCAACTTCTCTTTCTTTGACCCTGTTTTCTTTCCCCACCCCTGGTTTCCCCCTTTGCTTCCTTTGGTTTATTCCGTCCCTTCATTTTTATTGCTTCTGGGGTGATTTCTGTCTTCTTACTTTTAGCCTTAGTGACTTTGTTTTTTTGATGTCTTTCCTTCTTTCTTCTTGTCTTTTCTTCTCTTACTTTATAGACACATACACGCACACACACCACACACACACACACACACACACACACACACACACACAGGGATGTTACTGGACACACTGCTTCTTATGTGTTGAAACTGGAAATGAAGCTCTTCACTAGCTGTTGGTGTCAGTCCAGTGTGGATGGACATGGTTTTGTGGAAAGATGCCGGTGGGGTTTCCCACCGGCAGCATGCCCTCCTCGGGTGGGACAGGCCAACAGCCCCCGGGGTGTCGCTCCCAGCCCCGCCAGAGTCGCATACAGCTGTGGGTGGTAAGAGCTGAGTCGGAAGCCACCCGCCGGGACTCCGACCACACCCAGAGCAGACTCCAGGCTCCTCTGGACCAGGTGCGCCCCATGGGTCAGGTACACACAGGTGTAACACTGCACGTTGGTGCATCGGCAAGAACACAGACCCCAATCATTTTGCCAGGTGGGCCTGAGCCAGCCCTGCCCACCCAGAGACCCTCGACTCCTGGTTCCTGTTCCTTCTCCCCCTGCCGCCCCTTCACCACTGCTACCTCTCGTTCCACTAACGTTCCTATTCTTGCAATGTCATGAACCTTCTGCTTTGTTTCTGTTTTTGTTTTCATTGTGACTATCAATATATCCTTTTGAAAACACAAAATGACACTTGAGGAGACCGGGGTTCTGATTCAGGCTCTGCCACTGTGGAGGAGACTCTCCCCACTCTGCGAGTTGTGTGGATCTGTCTACGTGCCATCCAGGATGACTTGGAGATCCCAGGTCCCTGAGTCTCTCCCGCGTGCCCTGCGTCTCTCCTGGCTTTATGCCACCCCCCTCGGCCACTTCACGACCCCTGCTTGTGGCACTGAAATGTGCTTTTCTCGTGGGTAATATGTAGGTAGACTGCGGGGTGACGTAGGGCATGACCTTCCACGGCTCACTTATCCGGGGCCCACGACAGGGTATAAACCCCATCAGCGAAGAAGCACCCGGCGCTTGCAGGAAGCAGGGAACCTGAGCAGCCTGTACGTGAGAGATCCAGGTCTCAGGCCTCTGCAGAAGGGCAGCACCGACCCCTCCTGGAAAACTGCACATTTAAGGGAGCCAGAGGATCCCTACTATGCCAGGGTTTCTAGAGGCCAGGTGCTTGGAGTCTCAGAAAGAACTTGAAAACCAGTGAGGGCTGAGGCAGGGTATCCAGCCCCCTGGAGAGAGGCGGCCGCACCCTGGAGGCTCAGGATGGCTGTGTGACAGCTTGTCCCGGATACCAGAGTTGCCACCGGATAGGTCGGGCGAGGAGGGTCCCCTCCAAGGTGTGTGCTCAGACACCTGCCACCGGGTGTAACATCAACAATGACACAGCCTGCTTTAAATGTTTAAATAACAGGACTTCTTTAGCTTAATAATCGGCACATTCCTTGCAGCTTAGTGACAGGTATGTCTTCCCCCAGAGCCTTCTCCGTATCAGGAAAGCCTGATCCGTGGTCACCAGTGTCCAAAACTTGGATGAAGTGACTCAGAAAGGGAGAAACGTGAGGGATGGTTTTGCATGACGTGGCCGTGGTTACACAAGTCAGGTTTCCGTCCCTGAGAGAAAACGTGCAGGAGAGACACCCACTGAGAAAAGGATATAGAAGAAAAGTCTTCGCATGGAGGGGGCATGTTCAGGAAGTGTTCAAAGCCTCTAACCACGCCGGCGGTTACAAAGGCAAGGCCAGAGTAGGTAGGGGGGTCTACACTACCTCTCCTGGGATGACTCGGTTCTTGAAGTACAGCAGACATTAGAATGGACTCAGAGGTTCAGTTTACCTTTCGCAGAGTAGGAATAAACGTTGAGCCTATCTGCTGGGCGTCAGTGTGGTCATCACAGCTGGTCCAGCGTTTTGTCCACTCAGATCTCGGAGTGAATATAACCACATAATTGTACATGTTTATGGTGATTTCAAGATTGAATTATACAAAAGAAAAGGAAAGCCACATCATTGAAGAGATGAAGGAAGATCCACACTTCGGCCACCGTGAGAGGGAAGAACGCTAGTCTAGATCAGGCCCTGTGGCCTCTCGACATGGTCCCTGGGAAGCCGCCCCAGGTGTTCTCAGAGGTGAGGGGAAGAACTAACCTTGACCCCGACTCTGATCCTAGGAGCTTCCGGCAAAGGCACGGAGGACAGTTATGGTCCTGGGCCTCCCAGGCGTTGAGCCTCTGCCGTGGGGCCCCACTGGGACAGTTAACATGGCACCCGTGGGCAATGGCTCTGCCCGATGGTGAGCAGGTGGGAAAGGTAAGGTGATGTCTGCCGGAAAGCTCTGATCAGGTCCTACCAAGGGCACTCAGTTTCTCTGTGGTTTCCTTGGCCTGGACTGTTATTCTCAATACCCACTTGCTTCTCTTGCTCACCTCTTCGTGTATGCACTCCAATGTCCCCGTCTCAGGATGCCTTGTGTGACGGCTGATTTAAACTTGCAACCACTCTCCCAAGCACTATCTGCACACTCTCCACAAAGTCCATATCATTTTACTATTTTACTCATTTACGTGATGTACCATCTGTTTCTCCAGCACAGAGGCCTTGTGTGGTCACTTTGCAAGGACATCCCACTGCCTAGAGTGTTTTCGGGCACGTGGCAGTTAGTATTGACTGATTGAATAATTAAAACATAGCAATCACCGACCGGTCTTTCACATACCCAAACTGAGTCAACAAAGGTGACCCCCACTAAGTAGGAAAAAAATTAAACTAAACGCAGAAAGCTGAAATTACTAATAATAAAAAGCAAAGCATTAAAGTTGTTCAATATTAACCCATTGGACTGGCCAGAGTGTGTGTGTGTGTGTGTGTGTGTGTGTGTGTGTGTGTGTGTTTCATTCAGAAATTGTAGATCATGTTAAACAGCAAGAAACGTTTTAAAAGAGAAAACCATTTTTCCAATTTGAGTCCACTTGATTGAAAATATACAAGTTGTCTTGGGTATTGATCATATTTTAAGTATATAAAAGTAAGTGTTGGGGCGCCTGGGTGGCTCAGTTGTTAAGCGTCTGCCTTCGGCTCAGGTCGTGATCTCGGGGTCCTGGGATCGAGCCCCACATCGGGCTCCCTGCTCCGCGGGAAGCCTGCTTCTCCCTCTCCCACTCCCCCTGCTTGTGTTCCCTCTCTTGCTGTGTCTCTCCCTTTCAAATAAATAAATAAAACCTTTAAAAATTTTTTAAAAAGTAACTGTTAATAAAAAAAAAGTTGGGGTCAATTATTTTGCAAACTAAGATTGCTTCCAGTAGTTGTCTTTTGAGGGAGCAATCTCTGTCTATGTCAAACCTTATGGGATATGCTTTTTAGGAAAAAACACTGTGGCTGTGAAAGTCAGGTGGTATACATTCTCTTATCAACAATTGTCTGATAAAGCGTTGTGTACTTTTCTTCAAACGTGTCTAAAGACAGTATCAATTAAAATGTTTATCATTGTGAACCCAATATGCTTATTTATTCATTTGGCTTACTGTCTCCAAGATAGCCTTCCATCTATCCAGTCACTCAGCCAACAAATAGCAATTAGGTGGCGAATATTTGGCGAGGGCCAATTATGTGCAAGGCACTGTGCTATATATAATGGGATGAATATGGTGGGCTCCCTGCCTTGAGAAGTGTATTTACCATAAGGGGAGACAAGCTGCATTAACATCCTCCCCGTCAGCGCCCCCAGGTCCGCATGCACACTCTCCTCAGGCAGGAGGGAAGGAGCGAGCCCCGCACGGAACAGGAGTGTGTCCATAGGGAGGGGTGAGCAGCCCGGTGCCAGAGTGTCATGTGCAGGTCTGGCCACACTGCAGTAGGTCCTGAGTGCCAGGTGGGAGTTTAGACTTGATCCACTGAATAACCAGGATACTTAGCCTAGATGAATCTGACAATTTGGATTGCATTAGGCAGCAACACTTAATTTTATAGTTCTTATTCAAACTGATGCAAAGACAGCCTGCAAGATGTTGGATTTAGGGAGCGGTAATTGGATGGGATGTATGCTTTCAATATGTGTGATGGATAATGGCAGGCAGCTACCTCAGCAGGGGCCAGAAATAGAAAATAATTACTACAGGACACCTAACAATTGGCCCAAGTCTGTGCCTGAGATTGTTCCGGATGCCAGAGCCTCCGCCCGAACATGCTCCAGTGGTGGCACTGGGCTGCGTTCGTGGTTCAGGCAAAAATGTCATTTCTGGCTCCTACTGGAGGCTACAAGTCACAAGGTACCCATTCCATGTCAAGTTTTCTGTTATTTATTTATGCTGTGCTAAATCTCCATCTGCTCTTTGGCGAAGGGCGTGAAGATCGGTCTGTGGCAGCTGATCAGGAAGCAGAGACACCTGCCAGGCTGTGGCTTCTCCCGGTCCCACATCCACCGACACCAGGTCTCAGCTGAGGGTATGGGCAGCCAAGCAGCTCCGCGCAGGTCTTCGCTCACCCAGGCAGGTGCTGAACAGACCTCGGGGTGGGGGCAGATGAGAGGTGGTTGCAAGATGCAGTTCCTTGGTTTCATTGTTGGAGTCAGAACTAGGGGCCACGGCTCAACGTGCAAACCCTTTCCAGCACACTACTCACTTTGTACAGTACAAACAAGTCTTTGATATTAATATCCTGTGGGGAGAAGAGTAAATCCTAGATCCTTCCAATAAAGTTGCCTGAAGTGGCTTCCTTTCTAATTATTTATTCTTTTAAAAAATCATTGTGTGCTATTGTGGCATTAAAAATAACCCGAAAGGATCAGAGTTGCTATTACTTTTAAATACCAAGCTGCCTTAGAGGGAGAGTATTCTTTACTGATCCTGGTTTCTAGGTGTCTCCCATCTGTGAGTAAGATGCTCTACCTGGAGCACAGCGAGCCTGGAGAGCACACAGATCAGCAGGTGCAGGTGGCTTCAAGCCACAGGCAGGGTCCTGGGTATGCAGAGGCGGGTGTTTGCATCACAAGACTGGTGCTGTCCAGTGTCCTCTGTCCCGTGTCTACAGAGCTGGGGAAGGGGTCCGCTGTCCTGGAGTGGCTTATTGGAATAAGCGATTTCACAGCATTGAGACTGTTACCAGGGTGAAGAGGGAGCAAGGTTTTCTCTGGGCTTATCCTTCCATCACCATGGTAGTGAAAACGGCAGAGGAGGAGACACTAGGGCATTGGGATCCAAGATTGCCAGGCCTCAGGAGCCATTGGAGGTGCTTCTGGAGGGGAGTCCCCCAGGCCCCTGAGCCCTGCGTGCACCCGTACCCTCGGCTTCCATCCTGGAAGCCTCAGAGGCCACCACCAAAGGGCCCCCAGACCCAGATGCCACGGCCCTGCTGCCTCAGGAGGGAGACACCTTCAAATTTTAGGACCCTCATCAGGTGGGGGCCCTCCCCACACCTTCACTTGTTGGGCCTCGGCATTGCTGGCCCACAGAGTGACCCCTGAAGCGGGGGCAGGAGGCGGATGGGGAGAACAGAGGGGGCCACAGCACACCTGTGCTGGCCCTGTGTCCCACATGAGGAGCAATAGTTCTCACCCCTCCTTCCCCCCAAATAATGTCGGGGCTGCCCAGGGCGGGGGTTCCGATGTCTGGAAAAGACACGGTTTTGAAGCAGATTTGGGGGTTGCTATCAGCAGACCTCCCTCCCTTCTTCCTTCTTCTTCCAAGGCAAATCCGTCCAGGATGTGGGGCTTGGTCTCAAGTCTTATCCTCTGGGATACTCGCCAGCAAGACTTGTGTGGGAGACAGATCCCCTGTTCTTTCGCGTGCCCCCCGCCCCCGCATTGTGGGGTCTCTCATTTGCTCACTCCCCAGGCCCTGGGTGAGCACTCAGGCAGGCCAGGGGCCGTGTGGGGCCCACGGGCCTAGTCCTGTGCCTGGGGCCCACACTCCAGGGCAGAACCGGGCCACGCACGGCCCGCCCCCTGCTGTGGTGGACACGTGGGTAGGGGAACAGCACGGAGACTGTGGTGGAGCGTGGATGCATTTCCCTGAGAAGTTAGCGCGGGGACCCTTGTGTCCCCCATGTCTCTGCACAGGCTCTCAGTCCAGGGAGGGTGTCCCAGAGGCAGAGGCACATGCTTTATTTAGAGGGGCCCCAGGTCACGCCGAGAGCTTTTCTGGTTTTAAGATTCTTCGAGGAACTTAAGATTCCCCACTGCCATCACTCTCCTGGGGAAGGTAGGAAGATTTCAGCCAGGTGTCAGGGACTAGGGAGCATTCCCGGCTTCCTCCCTCCCCTCTTCCCAGCGCACCTGGCCCCTCTGATGTTGTCACTGTCAGCACATGGCCCCCCAGGGCTGCTCTCGGATGAGGCACAAACCAGCTCAGCAGTGTGCGTGCGGCGGCCCTGTCTGCAAATGTGCGCGTGTCCGCGGCAGCTCACGGAAGACCTGCTGCTGCTTGCCCTCTCGTTGGCACCCGGAGTCCTCCCTGCAGTGCCCCGCAAAGCCAAGAAAAGCAGCTCCTGTTTGCACCAGCAGAGGGAGTGCGTGGCAGTCGGCTTGTGGCTCCTGGCCATGCGTGTCCCTGCACCTGGTGGGGGCATCTGCACACTGCTTTTGGCTTGTGCAAATCAACGCAGTGCCCTGGGCATGCTCCACGGACCCCAGGGGGCCACCCCCCGGGACCGCTCCTCTTGAGAACCCCTAATTACTGCACTGGGGAGCAGAACCGGCTTCCCAGGGACCACTTAACTTCACAGGTGCTTCCACGTGGGGCCATAGTGAAGTGCGGAAGCCCTGAGTCGTCCCAGCTGTCACAACCTGTATGGGTGCCCTGGTGGATCCCATTTCTCAAAAAGCGTGCAACCCCTCTCCCGGTTTCTTTTGTGCAAGGCCTTGGAGATTCCGGAGAGCAGAGAATCTGAATGGAAGCACTGGTGACCCACCCGCCCCCACCCGGTGCCTCACCAGTAATTCTCCTTCCTAACCCGCACCGCCTGTTTCTGCTGCTTTGTCTTCTCTTGGTGTTTCCTATCTTCATGTCCCTAGTTATCGGATCATATGATGAATGTGATTAATAACCCGAGCGTTGCTTTGTCTCTATTCTGAGCAAAATCTCCGTTACAAACACCACCCTGGTGGTATTAGACACTTGGGTGTCAATGTCAGTGACATGAAGGAGACACTGGGGCTTCTGACTCCCTAAGATAACGTGACAGTATCAGTCCGTTTCTTGGTTCGGTTCTGACAAACCGCACCAACAGCCGACATTCTGTGAAGTTTTCTACTTTTTTCCTGTTTCTTTTCCTTTTTTTTTTTTTTGCACTGCAGACAATTCCCCAGCCTCATGACATTAGCTTTTAACCATGATTCATGAAGTAATAAAGGAATCCTTTATTCAAGAAGCCACTTATCCTGCTAAAAATTCCTTCTTTATTAGCTTTCTCATTATGATCCTGTGCAGGTATCCATTTCGTAAGAAGAGCCAGATTCCTTATCTCTCGAGAAAGGGTTGTGAGAGACATAGAAATAGTATAATAACCAGATTGGTGATTTGTCAGAAACTCATAAGAAAATAAGTCCAGCTTCTCAGTTATCCTGGGGCCTATCCCAGGGTCAGAAGTCTCACAAAACACCAGTGACTCCAAGTGCCGTCTCTCTGTGAGCTGTTGGTTACCACAACTCCATGGATAAGGCTGTAGGATCTCTAACAAATCACGATGGGAACATCTCCAGACAGAATTCACCTGACACCTTCCTGGGCGGCTGACTCTAGTCCATACCCTCCTCCCGGGGGGGGGCCTCCCTAGTGCACAGTTCCCTCTAGACCCTGAACAAAGCATTTGTGGCCGCCGGAGGTGCCATCACAGGGATGTGACAAGGGCCTCCTGACACGCACTCACACGTGTGCTCAGCCTGGTCCAGCACGTGCTTGCTGCGTGTTTGTAATATTTCTTTTATTTCCCTGGCAATCTGCTCTTCTGATCCTACAGAGGCCCCCGGGTTGATCCCTGTTACGAAGCGGCAGATCAAGGAAAGGATGGAGCTGAGTGTGACGTCAGAAATACATGGGTAGAGTACACCTGCTTTGTCACTGGGGGATGGGGGCTCTATCCCACGACCCTGACATCATGACACGAGCCAAAACCAATAGTCAGACATTTAACCGACTGCTGCCCCCAGGTGTCCTGGGGGCTTTGAATTTTTAGAAAGAGAAATATAAGGCAGAATTTAGAAAAGTTATTTGATCCCCAGAAGTCCTTTTTCTCAAAGAACCTTGTGGGACTCCTGTTCCATGGATCACACTGTGGGAAGTGCTAGATACAACACGGTGAAGAACTAGTATGGGCTCAGAGGAGGGCAGGTCTGAGGGCGTTCCAGGGACAGAGGGAGGGACTTCAGACATGGCCGGAGGCATAGGAGGGCCTCTGTCGGGAAGCTGATGGGGTCCTGCCGGAGCCCTGGACACCTGCGCCTTCAGATTCACACCTGTGCCTTCAGATTCACACCATTGCCTTCCTCCCAAAGCACCTGTGGCTCCATCCCTGGTTGTTTGCTCTGGTCGTAGATGAAGCGTGAGACTAACGGAAAGTACCAGCAAGTCAGTGTGCCTGGGAGCAGCCTCCAGACAATGAAGGATGGGGGTGGATAGGTTAATACACATCTTCTCACCCCACACACCAGCCTATAGTCACCCAGTGCCCCAGGGGGTGGGGTCTCCATTTTCCACTGTTGTAACCCACTTTGGCTTCCCCACTCTTACTGGTGCTTCCTGGAGTCACCTCCCAAATTAACCACTTTCACCCAAATCCTGGTCTCAAGGTCTGCTTCTGGGGAAGCCCAAACTAAAACAGGTGCTTACTTAACTAAAAAGGAGGACACATCATTTTCGTCATCATTCCTGTGGAGGATTTCATCCCAAATCGCCTCTGTATCTGCCCACCTTGCCACCACTCCGTTATCTATCCTTGAGTCCTCTGTCCATCCGACTGGTCTAGCATCGGCTCTCCACCTATCTAGAAAAGGAGAAAAGTAGCTACACAAAATGCTAATGCTCACCCCTGTGTGACATGGATTAAGGGAGAGGGGCCCAAGTGTGTCGGTGTACGTGTGTGTGACCTTGTGTGTTGTCTGAGTGCTCCAAAACCAGTGTACACTCACTCTTACATTTGGGGGGGAAACATAAATGTTTTATAAATGCTTACCTATAAGACTAAAGATATCATACTCAACCTCCACACTCTGTTGGCACTCTACTACTGGGAAGGAATGACAACATAAATATGGGTATTCAGCACCTCTTTTCCTTAAAACTGTGATTTCCCTTAAAAAAGAAGAAGGAAGACAGAGAAAGGAATTACACAGCAATTCACTGACTAGCGAATGCCATGTTAGCTCCTGAGGAGGTGGCCGAGCCCGTTCCTTAGCTCCTGCGTGGGATGCTCCCCTCGCCTGCTATTCGAAGGCATTTACTACGGGAACACATGCCTTCATCACTCTGCCTTCACTATGAGTTATGACTCATCCTGCCTACACAAATCCACTCAACGGCTTTGGTTTGCTTCTGAATCAGTGACATTTTAGTCCCCGGTACCGTAGACCATTTCCATAAAACATATACTGTCACCAGAATGCCCTTAAATTTAGCTCAGAGACTGAATTGAGATATCTTTGTCAGAAAGATCAGATTGGTTAATGGGGAACTAGAAATTGTATGTATGTGACAAATCGTGTCGGCGTCCTGCCTGAGCAGGGCTGTGCCTGGGGTAGCATGAGGTCTGAGCAAGATGCAGAGAATTCTAGCAGTTCCTCAGCTTGCAGGCGAGCATCACAGGCCGTGTAGCTCCTGAGAGGGCTGAGACCATGTGGGTCATTTCCAGATACTTTCCTTCGTGCGTGTGGGGATGTGTGGGGGTGTGTGGGCGTGTGTTTCACAGGTGGGTGGGGAATCTCAGCTGGTCTTCAGCTAACAGAGGGTCTGAGGAACCCACGGCAGACACATACTTAGTGGTAGGGCTTGATGGCATCCAGGGGTTTTGGCAAACTTAGTTGGTTGGGACACACCTCCGTAAGCCAGATGCGCCCGCACCACGGCCCAGCATCAGCCGCTCAGAGCTGCCGTCCCTGGGAATTCACCTTTCTATCCTTAGCTTTTCCTGCTCACTTCTCCCTGAACAAGGAAACAAGGACGGAGTCCCTGGCAATTTGCCAGTTGCTTGGTGAAGTCTGGCCGGAGAAGCTGTCCACATTCCCCTCTGAGAACTTCCTGAGGGGAGAGAGACAAGGCCAGGACAACTGGACATTAGCACCGCCAAGCTCTTGGAAGTCCGAAGTGCCAACACTGGACGTCGATGCCTCCACTCCTTCATGAGTCCTGGTGTTGTCCTCGTGCTGTTTCCTCTGACTCCTCAACCACCCCAGCCTCCCTGAGCTACATTCCTAGATGCTCCCTCTCTCTCAGCACCCACACAAATCATCCACCAACTCTCGAAAATTCCATTTCCTCGATGTTCTTGAACCAGATTCACTTTTCTTCAACCCCACCAATGCTACACTATTTGAATTGACAGCCATTTCTCTTGGAACACCAGAACACATTTTTTCCAAACTTCTCTCTTTGGTTCCTATCTTGGCCTTGGAGATTATTCTCCATGTTGCTGTTAATATGTTCTTTCTACTCACACCTGATCATACCACCCTGTAGCTCAACACCCTTCAATGGCAAAATTGATTGATTCACAAGGCATAGAATGCCCCTCACCATCTGACCTTTCCTCAACTTTGCCTTTCCTTATAAATTGCTTAACTGTGTCTTCCTCCAAACAGAATAAATGCTGTTTTTAAAACGTTAACTTGACCTAGCTTCCCATTCAAAATCTGGTGCAAAGACCCAAATTGTTACAAATCAATTCAGCCCCGACAGTGTGAAATCTCATCGAATCACCTGTGATCCGCAGGAGAGATGAGCCTTGCAGCAGAAGATCAGGGCCGGATGGGAAGAGGGCAAGGACGTTTCTTTCCATAAGCACCCCCATCAATCACCCTCAACCCACAATGCCCCCTACTCCATACTCTCAAATGTAAAGAGATTGTCTATCAAATGTTCATGAACGAGCATCCCGATAGTGAAATTGCGTGTGTGTGTGTGGTTGTGTGTGTGTGTGTGTGTGTGTGTATGTCTGATAAGGATCATCTCTCACATGCAATCCTGGATAATGTCCTTGGCTTAAAGTGCCCTCCCTAGCATTTCACTGCCTGGAAAACGCTTTCTTATCCTTCAAGACCGTGCAGTGTGTTACCACAGCATTTTTACATTTGCAAGAGAATTCATTTATAAGTTCATTTGTCCATGTGATCTATCTCCCTATTTCACAACTGTTCATTACCGTTCTCCCCCTGCAGTCCCATCCAGCTTCCTGAAAAGCCCCTGGAATGTGCTATTGCCCTTGAAATGAAGACAAATCACTTTAGCCAAGTTGACAAAGGCTTGCATGGACTCGTCCCTTCCCACTTCCCAACTGTCCCTAGAAGTGACACGCATCCATCTGATAATAGTGCACACACATCAGATCAGTGCACTAGGAAAGCTGAGATTTTAACACACAGGAAGGGACTCATCACAAATCATGGAAAAATGATGAGCATTTGCTATATTGTTTTGCATACATATTGTATCACTTGCTTGCATATTTTAGCTGGTTGGAAAAATCTCCATACATTGTCACTTCACACTGTGCATTCTATAGAATCCCAAATAGATGGAAAGG
Organism: Callorhinus ursinus; assembly: GCF_003265705.2. NCBI lineage: Eukaryota > Metazoa > Chordata > Mammalia > Carnivora > Otariidae > Callorhinus > Callorhinus ursinus. Next base: position 88,962,386 of record NW_027397065.1, on the reverse strand, counting down.
TAAATTCTGAGGTTGAATGTGAGTTTATTTATAACTGAGAAAACATTTTCAAAGATTTTTAAAATAAATTAACATTTACTCTAAAGATGGGGAAGAATTTGTCAGTATAAGTGCCAAAGAAGACAATTCAAAAGTGAAAATTAATTGATTCGATTAGATATAGCATTTTTTTCATCCTATTGTCAACACCACAGGCAAAATCAAAGGACCAAAACACGATGGGTGAATATTTGCAATATGTTTGATAAAGAATTTATGCTTTAAATATATAAGAACTCATTTACATCAATCGGTAAGGCGCTGACTGCTCTGTGGAACAGTGCCCAGCATTTTAAGGGCTCTGTAATAATGTAAACTCTTTGTTACTGTAAATATTTGTTATTTGTTACAAATTGTTAATCCTTGTTATTTTTTGTTAGTATTGTTAATATTGTTAATAGTACTATTTCTACGATACAGTGAGAAAAGACAAGGTCCAAAGTTCATTAAAATAAGGGTAAAACACATAAAATAATATCACTTGTAATTAGTGAACCCTAAATGTTTAATGGATACAATTTTTGTCTATCAATTTATTAAAGATTTTAAAATAAAAATCAGTTTGGTCAAAGACTATTCACTTTGTGGTAATAATTAACATCATTACCAAATCTTTCCTGTTTTTCATCCTTGGAGCACTTTTTCTGTTTCTGAAGATAGGTGTAGATAAGACACTTACTATGGAAGAGGGTGTACAGGCACAAGAGGTGTGTGTCCCGTGTGGGTGGAGCCTCAGATCCCACCGACAAATGGCAAGACCGCCTTCCCTAGCCAAGGAGGGAGCACATTTGCTACACAGTCACCTCCATCGTGGGCTCTTTGTGGACGATGGCAATCAGGGAAACGCCAACCTGCGGTGGCCACGGGACATGGGCAGAAGAAGAAGACTTCCTTTGTGTTAAGCTCCGGAAACAGTCTGTTTTGGTTGCTACCACCTATAGGGTGCAATTTGGAGGCATCATTCATGAGAACAGTTTGACACTATATAAAGAGATTTTAAACAGTCTCAGATTTGGATTGACTGATTTCCGCTCATTCACTCATTCATTAGGCAAACCTTTTCTAGGCTTGTGATGTATCCGGACACCTAGCAGGCACTGAGAAAACAGAATAGACAGGTGCCCGCACAGACCTCAAAGCAATTCCCTCTCAAATAATTAGAAGCATAATAAATAAGTCCACAAACATGCAAAATGCATGTTTTTCTCTATGATATTGATCAGTTAGATACAGGGCAAATACTCAAGAACAGAAGAATGTTAAAAATTATTCTAGCGACGGGGTAAAATGTTCTGCTTATTTATAATTTTAAAATAATATTCAGAGGCATGGCAAGTGTTAATTTTATAATAATTAATGAAGAGAGCAAAGTGTGTTTAAAGTATGGCATAGTCTAAATTTTATAATGTGTATGCTTATGTTAAAAAAAGATAAAGTTATACATCAAATTATTTAAATTGATTATCTCTGGGTAGACGGAAAATAGATTTTAATTTCTCTTTGTATTTTTTGTATACAAAAGTTTAATAATGGACTGGCTGTATTTCTTAATAAAAATAAAAAAGTCATTAAAAATATTTTCTACCAATTCACAGGCTCTCATGAGGATGAATTAAATTACATTTTTAGAGTGCTTACAATTTATGCATAACAACTACAGCATTATTAAAACACAGACCTAACTCCAAAAGAAACAGAAGGATAAAAAATAAATTGCAATCTGATCCAAAATGATAAAACTGTTTAGGAAAAAATACTTCCAATGGCTGAGAGCCCTAAGAAATAGATTGGTTTTAGTCCGATAGGACTACAATAGGCGATTAAAGTATCAATTTGCATAATAATAGCCAACTCTCAGCCACCTCCCAATTTTAAAACAGAGCACTGAGAACACAGATGTAAGTATTGTTTGTTATAACCATAGTGGAATTGGTGCTCAGCAATCCCAGGGATGAAAGCAAGTGGAAGGCATGTCGTCCATTGTTGGTGAAGTCCTGCTGCTAGGGTCACATCAGAAGTTGGGGAGGGCCACATTTGAGTTTGTTCAGGACCTTTGGTTATATATATATATATATACACACACATATCATGTTATATATACTATATCATAATATTAATAATTAATGATTAATTAGTATTTTAATATATAATGTTATTTTATGTGTTGTGTAATTATATATACACACACACACACACACACACACACACACATATACTTATTCATTTCCTATCCCCAGTAATAAATTTTGCTGACTCATTGTTTTATGATACTTCTTGCAAGGAAGTATTCTCCATCAGAATGGAGAATGTGGAGGGACTGTGCCAGCTTATAATTATATCAAATATACTGATTTTTGCAATACTTTGTAGAAATGTCCCACCTGTCTTAATCTTTATACCTTTTGAGGTAAGCAGCTCAATTACTTCAACTTCCTTTTCTTAAATGAAGAAATATAGGCAACCTTTCTGCTTTTGTGTACAGTTTAGTCATAAAGCCATTTGGTGGGGCCAAGCAAGGCTGGCTTCTACTTGGAGCAGAGTTGCCGGTCTGGTGCAGTTAGGAGCATGACATGGGGGACACCTGTAGGGAGGGGGATGTGGGAAGGATTTGGGGGTGGAGGCACCTGCAGGAAGGAGGTTGTGGAAGGGAGTGGAGGGGGAGAGGCACCTGCAGGGAGGAGGGGGAGGAAGTAGGGGGAGGAGGCACCTGCAAGGTGGAGGAGGAGGGTATGGGAAGGAACAGAGCAGGGAGGCACCTGCATGGGGCCACTATGATGGTTTCATATCAGGAGAAATGATCAAGGACATGAACATATTGAGGATCATTGGAAACAGGTCCTTCACTGTCAGAGAAGGGATTTACAAATATAAATATGGAAAGAACTTGATTTTCAATTCATGAAGGAAATCATAAGAAAAAAAAAATTCTCTCTCACTTCTCTTAATGTTTTATTTATTTATTTGAGAAAGAGAGAGAATGAGCAGCGGGGAGGGGCAGGGGGAGAGAGAGAGAGAAGCAGACTCCCCGCTGAGCAGGGAGCCTGATGCAGGGCTCCATCCCAAGACCTTGAGATCATGACCTGAGCCAAAGTCAGATGCTAAACCAACTGAGCCATCCAGGTGCCCCATAAATTCTCTTTGGAAATAGATACAAAAAATCCTTATGAGATATTGGCAAATTGAATTCAGCCACATAATAAATATATAGCATCACCAGTAGGAGTTTACAAGAGGAATCAAAGAATGGTTGAAAATTAGAAAAATCTATTACTATTTCTGGCAAACCTTGTGACTGAGGTACACATTTTTATCTCCCCCCCCTTCTGCATCACCACTAAAGAACAAGTAAAGTTCTAGAAGGTATATCTCCCCATGAGGGACAAAGTGATGGGACAAGACACATCAAGGGAGTAAATATTCTGAAATGAAGGTAGGGGGCACTGAGCTGATGAGGAGAGAACAGAAAACTGCAGCCAAATTCCAGTGGAGAAGGAGGAGGCAGGGAAGGGCCCCAACCCTGGTCTGAAAACAAAAAGCGAAAATAAAACTCACCATTAGAACCAAGGGGACCGCACTCATGGACCTGTTCCAGCTTTCTGGATCTGAACAGCCATGGATGTATCCCTGAGTAAAGAGTGGAGGATGCTTAACAGGGACATCCATGAACCCTGACAGAGGGGAAATCCTCTCCAAATGACATTTGGATACTAGAAATGGAAAAAAAAAATCTATGTTGTCAAGCCTGACAGTGAATCTAGTCACCACTTCCATGTCTCACTGGTGACAAGAGGCCAACACAGAGAGCACCAGCTCTTCGATAAAAGCTTCTAGCATGAAGGAAAGAGGCCATAGGAAAGGGGCAAAGCCAGAGCAAACAAGTGTAATGAAAGGGCCAAGACAAATTCCAAAGCAAGACAGAAGGGTAAAGACAAGATTATAACAAATTGCCTGAAAATAACACAATGGCATTTCATCCATAAACAAGAACAGGATGCCATAACAAAAGGAACAACCAGACAAAAGAAGCCTCTTGAAAAGTAAATATTCAATGCAGAAAGATCGTATCAGTAGAAGGGTATGAGAGAAGTTACAGAATGCCCCTTAGTAGGCAGGAAAAAAAAATGAAAAAAAGAGAAGTTTGGATGCGCAAATACACTCAACTAATGGATCACTGAACATTATATCAAAAACTAATGATGTACCGTACCTTGGCTAATTGAATTTAAATAAAAAAATCAAAATCAACAACAGCTCAATAAAACAAAACAATTAAAAAAAAAAGAAAAAAGAAATGGAAATGTGGTGCACGAGTCCAGCGTGGGATCGCTAGAATTTCAGGAAGATAAAGAAAAACCTGCCCATAGTTTGGAAAGGTTCTCTTGTGAGCCTTGTAAATTGAATAAGAACGAACTACCAACACGTAAATCTCATTACTTCAGGGAGTAAGGGGTGATCTAAAAAAACCATGTTGATTTAAAAATTAGCTCATATTTAAAAGGTAAGAAATAAAAGATCATTTCACATTTCTCTTCACCAACTTCGGAAGCTTGAAGACAATTTAGTAGGTCATTCAAAATTCAGTGTTTTTTAACCTGGAATTCTATACCTAGCCAATGACTAACGAGATTCAGCGGTTACATGCAGTTATTTGGCACTCAAAACAAAGAAATTGCCAAGGCCCGGCTCCTACCAGCCACTGAAATCTGAGGGTAACAGACAGAGAGAGCACATGAGGGCAGGGTAGAGGCTGACAGTGCAGGGGGCCATGGAAGCCACAGTCACATGCCTTCCCTGTCAGGGTCATCGAGTGCAAGGGGCACCTGACCGGCCCCAGAGTGTGGACCACACTAGCTCCAGCCTAGTCCCCGCCCTGGAGGAATCAAGAACCGAGAAACAGAGAGCCTACGACCCAGGACACGAGGCCATTCACCAGCAGAGCACAACGAAGAGAAGCCTTGGGTTTGGTGTCCTGCCACAGACCAAGAAAGCAGGTATGAACTCCTTATTTAGAAACATGGAGATCAATACCTCACCACGAAAATGACAGTCTTAAAAGTGACTATTTTTGTAGAATAAGAAAAGGGGGCAGGCAGAGAGTAGCAAGAAGGTGTTGTAGTTTGCTCTGAGGTTTCGTTTGTCTTTTTTACCATCCAATTTTTGAAATGTCATATTTACCATTTGGGTAAAAAGGGAAAAAATTTAAATGAATCTAGAAAGATAAATTCCAATATAACTTGCCACATTAGTAGACCAACGGAGAAATGAGTTATTCTCTTACCTTAGACATAAGAAAAAGGTTTCATAAAAGTCAACAGCCATTCATCAGGAGACATACAACCCTTAACAAGCCAGGGATAGAGGGGCTTTCTCTGACATGGGAGAGCATCTGTTAAACAACTAAAACAAACATCACACATTGTGGTGGAATATTAGAAGCATCTTATTTAAAATCAGAATTAACACCAGGTGGCCAGTCTCTAATTATGGGAAAAAAATAAAAAACTGAGAAGATGATGCAAATGAATGCAGAGAACTGTCCCATTCCTAGAGGAGGAGACCCAGTGTTGTAAACATGTCAATTCTTCCCAAATTTGCTTGCAAATTTAAAACAATTTCAGTTAAAAGCCCTGCAGAAATCATTTTGTGAAAGCCTACTAATTAATTTAGAAATTTATATGGAAAATTAAAGGTGCTTTTGAAGATAAAGTAAGATGGATAAGATGCTTTTGAAGTGTCAGAACTGGGGGAGGAAGTCTCGGAGCCAATGTGAAAGGGTCGTGGGGAAGGGCTGTCATGAAATGCGTGGTGTGTGTCGGGGGGAAGGAACAGAACAGTGTCCAGCAAGGAAGCCGCACTTGTGGGGACTGTGCTGGGAGGCAACCAGCACCACCAGCCGGGAGGAAAGAGACCATTCCATGAGTGCGGTCAAGACCATCAACAGTCCATTTGGAAAAATAAAGTAAAATGAAATTAGATTCCTAATTTGCACAATACACAAATAACTCCACTAGGGATGAAGAACCTAATGGGTAAAAGAACCAAAGAAGATCCTTCTGTGTCCTAGCGATTATAAAGTTATCCTATAGTTTGTTGTAATTATTTAAACAGCATAAGAACAATAGATAATAAATAACCTTAAGCAATAAAAAACATAAGTAAATGTAATTATTTCAAAATATGAAACTCTGGTATCTTAAAAGACACTGTAAGTATTTAAAATACAAGTAACAGTCTGGAAGAGAGTAATTTCAATTATGTAGCAAGCGAGAGAGAAGTATGCACAAGAAAGGAGGAACTTTTAAGAATCAATGAGTAAATGAGGAGCCAACTCATAGAAGAAATGTGAACATATATCCTAACCGTGACAAGATGCTCACCTTCAGGAATAACCAGGGAAATGCACATTTAAACAGCAAGGAAGGGCTTTTTTTAAAGATTTCATTAATTTATTTGACAGAGCGCAAGCAGAGAGCAGCAGGCAGAGGAGAGGGAGAAGCGGGCTCCCTGCGGGGCTCGATCTCAGGACCCTGGGATCACGACCTGAGCCAAAGGCAGATGCTTAACTGACTGAGCCACCCAGGTGCCCCAGGAAGGGCTTTTTTTTTTTTTTTTTTTTTTCCAAATGAAAGAGAGATTGGCAGAGGGGAGGTACGGTGGAGTAACACGTGGGCCAGAAAGTGTGGGGTATGGCCTTTCCTGTCTGTCCTGCTTGCAGGGCGTCTAACTAGCTCCAAGATCTTAGGGGTAGTGTGTGAGCATCCTGAAAAATAAACAGTGTGCATTGCCTGCAAACAAGCAATTCCACCTCTGGATGTGTAAGCTAGATGAATGATTGTGCATGCTCACCAGGAGATACCCACAGGATTGCGTATTGGCCACAGATTATAACACTCAAAGGTTGGGGACAAACCGAATATCCATCAGGTGGAGATAGAATAAATAACATGGTACCAGTTGTAATGTAAGGACTCAACCACCATATTTATCTCTCCATATCAGTACAGACATGTCTTGGAAACAAAATATAGAATAAAAGATCAAAATGAGCATCGGTAAATACAGCATCAGGTCTTCACAAATTAATAGTAGACACAAAATAGTATGTAATTTTGGGAATGCAATATATTATCTATGAATATAAAAACAAGAATTTTTTTTTCTTTCTAATGATGCTGGACTCCTAGCACAGAAGTTGGGGTTCACAGGACTCCTCTTGGTGGGGGCTAACAGTGATTTTAGCTATATCTTTAATATTTTAGATCTTTAAATAGAGCATAATCAAAGCATTTACAAATGTCAACTGCAAGGTATAGATAGTAGGAATATGGGATTTTGTTTTTCTATTCTTAGTAGTTATCTCAATTTTAAAAATTTAAAACTTCAAAAATTTTTATTTTAAAAGTTAAAAAAATAAAATTAGTCAGTAAAAGGATCTGTAATTATCAAAACAGTGTCGCATCGGTGTGGCTTGGCCAAGCCTGCCCTCAGATCTACTATCTCTATGCATTAGGCTTTTATGTGTTTGCTCTTGTAGTAATATTTAATAAAACTTCAAAGTCGCATCCGAGCCATTTAAACTATGCAACTCTGAGAAAGAAAAACCCAATTGGAGTCCCAGGGCTTTAAAATATGTGTAGCTTTGATAATATCTCATGTTCATATGAATCCTTTCCTCCCCAGAATATTAAGCTCCTCAGACACATGAGCTCAAGGGTCCCCACAGTCCCCTGTGAGGCAGGAGATTGGCTGGTGTTATTTAGAAGAATCCAAACAGCGATAAATTTAGATGCTGCAAGTCAGCAAAAAGGTAGGTGGAGGAACCACGATTCAGGGTTGCAACATCCAGAATATGTTGCCATGTCATTTGGGTTACTTGTCTTCAAGTAACTTCATTGACAGCCCCTGCCCATTTTTCATTACACATGCTTAATTCCTCAATTCATGCGTCCATGGTCTTCTTCTGCAGCTCTTTTGGCTTAATTATTTTTTTTACATTTTATTTTATTTTATTTTGTTATGTTAGTCACCATACAGCACATCATTAGTTTTTGATGTAGTGATCCACGATTCATTGTTTGCGTTTAACACCCAGCGCTCCATGCAGTACGTGCCCTCCTTAAAACCCTTATTTTTAACATTTTTCAGAGGAACATATCTAGAATCTTTTGGTTTCAATATATATCTTAACTGTGTCATCAGCATGGCAACACGATGGGCTTACTTCTGTACCTCTGACCCTTGTCCCCTCTTTCTAGCCCTGCTGTTAAATTTCCCTGGAATAAAAAAACACACACACAAACAAAAACACCTTTCCTTGTGTATGCAGGTGCATTCAAATCTGTTGTAACTTTTGGTAGGCTGCCATAGAGAGCTGTGAGACTTCTCGTCTGGACAACTGTTTGTGGGCCTGGGGTTTGGGAGTGGACGAAGCAAGGAATTGTCATGTAGATTAACTGTGCACAGGGCTGGAATTCACTGGAGAGCAGAGCATCTTTCTTTTCACTTTGTAGATTGTGGATGTGGCCAGAACAAGTCCCCAGGTTGTGTGCCCCCAGAGTTTTCCTACATGGCATCACCTTGGAGCCATGTCATTATTTTCCTGCTTCCATTTCAACATGAAAAATGCTCCTAGACTCCACGTTCAGCATGAGAAATGGGTGGAGAAACAACAGGACACGTATGCCATATTTTAAAGATACTCAGAATGCTCTTGTACACTCTGCGTGTACAGCCCGGCATGTCTCCCTGTTTGAGCCATTTCTTTTTGGCTAAAGGGGAGTGACAGCAGCTCCTTGGCCACACGTTCCTTGTCCCCTCGTTTGCTAAAGGTCAGGTGTCGCTTCAGAGAGCCAGCGTCTGGCAGGGGCTGATGGAGGCAGAAGAGAACCAGGACCTACCACGAAGATGCAGGGTCTCATCTGCCGGCATAGCCCTTGCCCCTGACGTGGTTCAGACACACACTGGATCCTTCATAAATATTTGGTGAGTCAGTGACTGAAGGGCCAAAATATTCCAATGAATAGATTCCTGCAATGTCCCAGCCACCCCATGCGGAAGGTGTGTGCACCTGTGGGCGTGCTTTGCTATGTGGATTCTTCGCTCTAACAGCTGTGCTTGTAATGGTCCCGGAAGCCAGCGGCAGATACACCAATACACCAGCCTGGGCAGCATTCTGGAGCTGGAGAGTGGTTCTGCATGCCAGTGTGAGCCTCCAGCCGCTGTCCTGGAGACCAGGCAGCAGCAGCGCACCACAGGGTCCTGGAACAGCCTGGCGGGCTGGGTGAAATGAGCTCTGGGGGAGCCTGATCCACCCGTCAAGCCCGCCAAGCACACCAGAGCACAGCTGGGTGAGGCCGCGTCACCCACGACATAGCCAGGCTTATTGACATCGTGCAGGTTAGTGTCCATCCCCTGACATCAAGTGCCCTGCACCCTCAGCTCCCAGTGTCTCCCCCTGCCTCGCTCCCCTCCCCTGTGCTGCATGGGTGCTGTAACACTGAGCACGTGGCCTCCGCTGAATGGCATGTGGCTTGTGCAGGAACAGCCTTGGATAAATAAGCGAAGGCCGCACTAGCTTCCTTCTGTTTGTGATTTTGTCAGTGTGCTTTTCTGCAGCGCACCATGAATCAGTCCCGGCGCAGGGACCCTGCTCAGGGGTCCTCCAGACTGCCTGCAACACCGTGCCATGAGGGCCAGGACCCTGTGCGTCCAAAGATTGATTCACCTTTGATGTGAGGGAGATGTACCTTCATTCAATACATTCCCTTTGGAGGTGAACGTCACCTGACAGAAACAAGCACCCCTTCCGTTCATTGTTTAGATATAAGGGACAGGAACTGAAGACTGTCAGGGACAGTGAGCATTGTTGGCTCCCCAAGCCACTTGGGTCCTGCAGGGCCAGTCGACTCCAGCAAAGGAGAGCTGCGAGCTTGCTGAGGTGGTGTGTCCTGGGGCGCAACTAGCACTCAGAGTGCATGCACCCGTGTGAGTGTGCGTGCTCACCCGTGTGAGTGTGTGCACCCGTGTGAGTGTGCGTGCTCACCCGTGTGAGTGTGTGTGCACTCAGAGTGTGTGCACCCGTGTGAGTGTGCACGCACCCGTGTGAGTGTGCATGCATGCAGAGGGGACCTGGTACGAGGGCCGTCAGTGTGAGATGCAGATGCATAGACGTGGACACATATCCTCATTGGCCGTACCCGGAGCTCCGGCAGTGAGTGAGGTGGGGGCGACTGGCTCAGCCTCCTCTGGGGAAAAAGCAGCAATGGCCACCCAGCTGGTCACCATGGAGGAGGGCTGCTGAGCATGCAGGAGTGTGATGGCCTGTATGTGCGAGGGGCAGTCAAACAGGGGGAGAAAGAATGACCTCTACTTCTGATATGCTCATCCATCCAGGAGCCCAGAAAGGCTCTGAGGTTATTAAATAAAACCACAGGGTGTGGACTTCACATGTTCGGGAGGCCCAGCTCCTGGCCACGGCTCTGTGCCCGGCATTTTCCACACTCTCCCTCGTGTATAACTACCCCAGTAATCCTGTGAGAAATTGTGCCAGGCAGGATAGGGCAGGCTTTGCCAAGGTGACAAATGCCAAACCTCAGCTTTTTTCCTGCCCCCCCGTCAGTCCACGGGGGTTCCTTCCAGCCCCTTCGCCAGAGTCACTTCCCCCACATGTCAGACAAACGTGCAGAGCTGCTTGAATACAGTGCGCTTGCATCTGGACACCTGCTGTCCTGGTCACTGTAGCAGGAGAAGAGGGCACGGAGAGTCACAAATAGCATTTCATCGCTTCCCAAAAAGTGACCCATTGCATTGGCCAGAACTGGCATTCTTCCCCTCTTTAGGGGTGCAGGAGGAACAGAGAACTGGGTGTGTTGGCAAGCACCAGTAATGGGTCCCACCAATGTGGATTATCCCTGTGTTTTAAGGGAGTGTGCGCTTTGCTCTTGTGCACAGATACCCAGGTGACCCCAGGCTTCTAATACAGATCCTTATGTCCCAGAACTCTGCTCTTGACACATCACACATGCACAGCTGGCTTTTCACTTGACCTGGCAGCATAGGGCACAAAGGTCCCCCTCCTTCCTTAGACAGTCCCCCTTTGGCTCCAGGACTGTGTCATCTCCTGGTCATCCTTTCCTACTCGGCATCCTTTGCTGGCTCTTCCTTATCCCCTCTGACTTAGAATACTTGAGTTCTCCACATCCTGCAACTCTTCTATATTCTCATCTACACATCCAGTCTAATGGACTTAATTATTATCTGCACACAGATAACTGGAAGACTTGCCTCTCACATGGAAAGCCCTTTTCTGTCCCAGAAATCTATATACAACCATCTATTTGACCATTCCTCTTGGATGTTGGGTAGGCGACTTGACATGGACAACACCAAACACCCATTCTTCATTATTCCCACCAGCACCCGGCTCCCTCCTCCACCTTTCCTGTTGCAGGAACAACACCTTTCCTGTTGCAGTGAGAGCTCTCTGCAAGTTGTTTAAGTCAAATGTTTCAGAGTCAGTTTTGATCTTTCTCACTCCTCTTATTTCATTCAGAAAGATCTTGTGAACTCTACCTTCATAATACATCTAGAAGATTTCTTCTTCTTCTTCTTCTTCTTCTTCTTCTTCTTCTTCTTCTTCTTCTTCTTCATTTTTGATGTAGTGTTCAATGATTCATCAGTTGCATATCACACCCAGTGCTCATCACAACACGTGCCCTCCTTAATGCCCATCCCCCAGCTACCCCATCCCCCCACCCACCTCCCTTCTGCCACACTCAATTTGTTTCCCAGAATCCAGGGTCTCTCATGGTCTGTCTCCCTCTTTTTTATTTTTTTTGAAAATATTCACAATTTATTCATCATCAAGATTGTAATAAATATTCATTGCAGATAAATTTAAAAATACACAAGCATAAAAATAAAAGAATAAAATATCCTAATTCTAGTACCTGGATATGACTGTTTTTTTAATTTAATTTAATTTTATTATGTTATGTTAGTCACCATACAAAACATCATTAGTTTTTGATGTGGTGATCCATGATCAACTGTTTTCATATAACACCCAGTGTTCCATGCAGTACGTGCCCTCCTTAGTACCCATCACCGGGCTAACCCATCCCCCCATCCCCCTCCCCTCTGAAACCCTCAGTTTGTTTCTCAGAGTCCACAGTCTCTCACGGTTCGTCTCTCCCTCCGATTCCCCCCCTTCATGTTTCCCTTCCTTCTCCTAACGTCCTCCATGGTATTCCTTATGTTCCACAAATAAGTGAGACCATATGATAATTGACTTTCTCTGCTTGACTTATTTCACTTAACATCATCTCCTCCAGTCCCATCCATGTTGATGTAAAAGCTGGGTATTCATCCTTTCTGATGGCTGAGTAATATAACTTTGTATATATGGACCACAACTTCTTTATCCATTCATCTGTTGAAGGGCATCTCTGCTCTCTGTCTCCCTCTCTGATGACTTCCCATTCATATGTCCCTCCCTTCCCCTATGATCCTCTGCTCTATTCCTTATTTTCCACATATGAGTAAAACTATATGATAATTGTATTTCTCTGCTTGACTTATTTCACTCAGTGTAATCCCCTCCAGTTCCAGCCATGTCGATGAAAATGATCCTTTCTGATGGCTGAGTAATATTCCATTGTATATATGAACCATGTCTTCTTTATCCATTCATCTGTTGAAGGGCATCTCTGCTCCTTCCACAGTTTGGCTATTGTGGACATTGCTGCTATGAACACTGGGGTGCATGTGCCCCTTTGGATCATTACATTTGTATCTTTGGGATAAATACCTAGTAGTGCAATTGCTGGGTCATAGGGTAGCTCTATTTTTAACATCTTGAGGAACTGCCATACTGTTTTCAGAGTGGCTCTACCAGCTTGCATTCCCACCAAGAGTGTAAGAGGGGTCCCCTTTCTCCACATCCTCAGGAACATTTGTTGTTTCCTGTCTGTCTTGTTAATTTTGGCCATTCTAACTGGTGTAAGGTAGTATCTCATTGTGGTTTTAATTTGCACTTCCCTGATGGCAGGTGATGTGGAGCATTTTTTTTTCATGTGTCTGGTAGCCATTTGTATGTCTTCTTTGGAGAAGTGCAGATGACACCTTCTTAAATCCCTCTTGGTCTTAGTTCCTGGCATCTGAGTTATTACAAGAGCTCCATAACTTGGTTCCCTGTTTCTATTCTTTTGTCCACCCCATATTCTGTTAGTTCTATTTCCCACATAGTAGCCTGAGGGATCCCTTACAGACATACATTGGATACTACAGTTTTTCTACAAAAAACAAAACAAAACAAAACAAAAACCAACCAAACAAATAAACAAAAAAACCTTCTAGAAGCTTCCACCCCAATCAGAGTAAGGTACTTTTATAGTTTCCAAAAAGCCTTAACAAATTTTCTCCCACTCTTGTTACCTCTCAGGTGTTATTTTTATCCCTCTCTCCCTCCCTTGCTTCCCACATCCCAGCCAATTTTTTTTCTCTTGCATAAACATGTCAGGCGTTCTCCTCCCTCAGAGCTTTTGCTCCTGGATCCTCTGCCTGCCATGTTCTTTCTTTCTTTCTTTCTTTTTTTTTTTTAATTTAGATTCAATTAGCCAACATATAGGACATCATTAGTTTCAGATGTAGAGTTCAAGAATTCATCAGTTGCATAGTACCCATTGCTTATCACATCATGCTCCCTCCTTAATTCCCATTTACCCCATCCCCCTACCTCCCCTCCAGCAACCCTCAGTGTGTTTCCTAGAGTTAAGAGTCTCTCATGGTGTGTCTCCCTCTCTGATGGCTTCCCATTCAGTTTTCCCTCCCTTCCCCTATGACCCTCTGTGCAGTTTTTTATACTCCACATATGAGTGAAACCATATGATAGTTGTCTTGATCTGATTGACTTATTTCACTTAGCATAATACCCTCAGTTCCATCTACGTTGATGTAAATGGTAAGAATTCATCCTTTCTGATGGCTGAGTACTAATCTGTTATATATATGTATATATACCACATCTTCTTTATTCACTCATCTGTGATGGACATCTGGGCTCTTTCCACAGTTTAACTATTGTGGACATTGCTTCTATGAAAACTGGGGCACAAGTGCCTCTTCAGATCACAACTTTTGTATCTTTGGGTAAATATCTAGTAATGCAATTGCTGGATCATAGGGTAGCTCTATTTTTCACTTCTTGAGGAACTTCCATACTGTTTTCCAGAGTGGCTGTACCAGCTTGCATTCCCACCAACAGTGTAGGGGGGTTCCCATTTCTCCACATCCTCACCAACATTTGTTGTTTCCTGTCTTGTTAATTTTAGCCATTCTGACTGGTGTGAGGTGGTATCTCATTGTGGTTTTGATTTGTATTTCCCTGATGCCAAGTGATGTTGAGCATTTTTTCGTATGTCTGTTGGCCATTTGGATGTCTTCTTTGGAGAAATGTCTGGTCATGTCTTCTGCCCATTTGTTGACTGGATTATTTGATTTCTGGGCATTGAGTTTGGCAAGTTCTTTATAGATCTTGGATACTAGCCCCTGGATGTTCTTTCACCACTTGCAAGACGTTTTATGCTCTCACCTCCTTAGGTCTTTTTATTATTGATTTCTAAAGTAATTCCATTTTGGCCAGAGAACATCTTGATAGGACTTGAATCTTTTTCTATTTACTGAGACTTGTTCTATGACCCAGAATATGATCTATTTTGGTAAATGCCCCACACGCATATGAAAAGGATATACATTCTGCTGTCTTTAGAAGGAGTGGTCTATAAATACAAATAACATCAAATTGGTTGATAGTTTTGTTCAAATCTTTCGTATCTTAACTGTATCAATTATTCAGAGAAGGTTATTAGAATCTCTGACAGTAACTGTGGTTGTTTCTGTTTTTCTTACAGATCTTATAGTTCTTATCTTTATAAAATGAACTTCCAACATTCTCTACTCCAAATTTACTTTGTATGATATTGACATAGCCATTCCAGGTGTCTTTTGATTGGTGTTAGCACTGTATACATTTTTCCAACTTACTCATCTGTGATTTCTTAGTTAAAGCGTTTTCTTATAGATAGCATAGAGTTGAGTCCTAATTTTTAATCCAGTTTGACATTTTGTCCTTTAAGAAGGATGTTTAGACCATTTCTATTTGATGAAATCATTGATGTGATTAAGTTTAATCCATTATCTACCTATTTGTTTTCTATTTCTCCCACCTGCTCTTTGTTCCCTTTCCCTTCATCTTCTTTTAAATTAATTGAGTACTTTTCTTTGATTATATTTTATCTCCTTATTGGCTATAACTAATCAGGTTAGTAGTATGCCTCTTTAATCACAAACTTTCTTCAAGCAATAGTCTACTACTTCAAGTATTGTGCAAGAAATTTACAATGGCATGTACTGCAAACTGGTGCTGTTATTAACATACATTTCGTTTTTATTTTATTTACTTATTATTTTTTTTCTTTTTTAGAGAGAGAGCACGAGTGTGGGGGCAGGGCAGAGAGAGAGAAGGAGAGAGAGAATCTTAAGCAGGCTCCATGGCCAGCACAGAGACTGACACGGGACTTGCTCTCACTACTCTGAGATCAAGACCTGAGCCAAAATCAAGAGTTGGACACCTAACTGACTGAGCCACCCAGGCACCTCACATTCATTTTAGTTGTACATGGTACCAACCCCACACTACATTGTTATCATGCTAATTTAAAGAATAAATAATCTTTTAAAGAGAGTTAAGATTTTATTTTATTTTTTAAAGTTTATTTATTTATTTATTTTTGGTTATCTCTACACCCAACTTGGAGCTCAAACTCATGACCCCAAGATCAAGAGTTGCATGCCAGGCACCCTTTTAAAGAGATTTAGGAGGTGGAGCAAGATGGCGGAGGAGTAGGAGACCTGGATTTCGTCTGGTCTCAGGAATTCAGCTGAATAGGGATCAGACCATTCTGAACACCTACGAACTCAACAGGAGACCGAAGAGAAGAACACCAAGAGCTCTCTGAACAGAGAAGCGACCACTTACTGGAAGGTAGGACGTGCGGAGAAGTGAATCCGAGGCGATATTCGGGAGGATAGACGGCGGGGGAGGGGGCCTCCGTCGGCCGCTTCTGGCAAGTGATAGAGCCGCGGAGCACAAAATCGGACCTTTTAGAAGTCGGCTCCGCGGAGGGACGTCGCTCCAGTGGCTAAGCGGGGGGTGGAACCCTCGCGGGACAGTGTGGTCTCAGGACCCTCGGGGTCACAGAAAGACCGGGGGAGCCTGAGTGCGCCAGAGCTCCCAGGGATCGGAGCGGGGAAGCCAGCTGCAGAGACGGAGCAGAGTCGCGGGCTCTCAGCTCGGGGTGGCCATAAACTGTGATCCGCGGCCCAGTCGGGCCACTGCTCCTCCAGCAGGGACCCAACAAGCGGCAGAGCCGGGGAGACTCCCCTTCCTCCCCTGGGAGGAGCGGCGCGGGAGCGCACCGCAGGGATCTGCTGTGTTTGGAGACTCCACACGGGGTCGGGACCAGAGATAGAAATGCTCGGTCACAGGCCGGGTGAGCACAGAGTGTGGCCGGAGACCAGGGAGACGGGAGTGACTGCTTTTCTCTGGGGGCGCACTGAGGAGCGGGGCCGCGAGTTCTCAGCTCCTCCGGGTGGAGATTGGGAGGCCACCATTTTCACCCTGGTCCTCCAAAGCTGTACCGAGAGCTTGCAGGGAACAAAAGCTCCTGAGAGCAAACCTGAGCAGCTTGCTTAGCCCGGACCGACAAAGGGCGGGGCAATTCCGCCTCCGGCAAAGACATTTGGAAACCACAGCAACAGGCCCCTCCCCCAGAAGATCAGCACGAACAGCCAGCAAGCCAAGACCAAGTTTACCGATCAAGGAGACCGGGAGAACTCCAGGGCTAGGGGAATACTGCACATAGATTTCATGGCTTTTTTACCATAATTCATTAGTTTTTCAAAGTCAATTTTTTAAGTGTTTTTTTTGAATTTTTCTTTTTCCCTTTTCAAACAACATCTTAGCAATCCCTTCTTTAAAAAAACGTTTTTTATTTTTCATTTTTAGAGTCATATTTTTATCTCTTCATAGTAGTTACCCTTATTTTTGGCATATATATATAAGTTGTTCTCTCTTTAAAATTTTGAGATACAGTTTCTTCTAACAGATCAAAATATACCCTAAAT
Source organism: Callorhinus ursinus (assembly GCF_003265705.2). Lineage (NCBI taxonomy): Eukaryota > Metazoa > Chordata > Mammalia > Carnivora > Otariidae > Callorhinus > Callorhinus ursinus. The sequence goes on along the minus strand of NW_027397065.1, from coordinate 88,945,163 downwards.
CACTAGTGTATGGCTTTGTTCTAGTCTCCTGCCTGATCACATTCTCTCCCTTTTTTTTTTCTTTTTTCTTTTTCTTTTTAAATCTTCTTCTTTCTTTTTTAAAAAACAACTCCTTATCTTATCAATTCCTTTAATAAAATCTTTTATAATTTTCATCTTTACAGTCATCCTCCATCCCTTCATTGTATCAACCCTTAGTTTGTACATATATGTCTTTCTTCTTTAAAATTTTAGCAGTCACTCTCTTCTAACAGACCAAAATATATCCAAAAGCTAGTGTGTGGCACTGATCTATGCACTAGCCTGATCACATTTGATCATATTCTGTTTTTTTTTTTGTTTTGTTCTGTTTTTGTTTGTTTTTATCTTTTTCTTTTTCCTTTTTTTTTTTCTCCTTTCTTTCCCTTTCTTGTCCCCTGGTTTCAGGTCTTTTCTGATTTGTATAGAGTATATTTGCTGGAGACATTGTTAACCTGTTAGCATTCTGTTCTCTCATTCATCTGTTCTCCTCTGGACAAAATGACAAGACGAAAAAAATCACCTCAGCAAAAAGAACAAGAGGTAGTACCGTCAGCCAGGGACCTACTCAATACGGACATTAGTACGATGTCAGACCTAGAGTTCAGAATCATGACTTTAAAGATACTAGCTGGGCTTGAAAAAAGTGTGGAAGTTATTAGAGAAACGGTTTCTGGAGAAATAAAAGAACTAAAATGTAACCAAGTCAAAATCAAAAAGGCTATTAATGAGGTGCAATCAAAAATGGGGGCACTAACTGGTAGGATAAATGAGGCAGAAGAAAGAATCAGCGATATAGAAGACCAAATGATGGAAAATAAAGAGGCTGAGAAAAAGAGAGATAAACAACTACAAGATCACGAGGGCAGAATTCGAGAGATAAGTGATATGATAAGACGAAACAACATTAGAATAATTGGGATCCCAGAAGAAGAAGAGAGAGAGAGGGGAGCAAAAGGTATACTGGAGCAAATAATAGCAGAGAACTTCCCTAATGTGGGGAAGGAAACAGGCATCAAAATCCAGGAGGCACAGAGAACCCTTCTCAAAATCAATAAAAATAGGTCAACACCCCGACATCTAATAGTAGAACTTACGAGTCTCAGAGACAAAGAGAAAATCCTGAAAGCAGCTCGGGAGAAGAGATATGTAACCTACAATGGTAGAAACATTAGATTGGCAACAGACCTATCCACAGAGACCTGGCAGGCCAGAAAGGACTGGCAAGATATCTTCAGAGCACTAAACGAGAAAAATATGCAGCCAAGAATACTATATCCAGCTAGGCTATCATTGAAAATAGAAGGAGAGATAAAAAGCTTCCAGGACAAACGAAAACTAAAGGAATTTGCAAACACAAAACCAGCCCTACAAGAAATATTGAAAGAGGTCCTCTAAGCAAAAAGAGAGCCTAAAAGCAGCATAGAGCAGAAAGGAACACAGACAATATACAGTAACATTGACCTTACAGGCAATACAATGGCACTAAATTCATACCTTTCAATAGTTACCCTGAATGTAAATGGGCTCAATGCCCCAATCAAAAGACACAGGCTATCAGATTGAATTAAAAAACAAGACCCATCAATATGCTGTCTGCAAGAGACTCATTTTAGACCCAAAGACACTCCCAGATTGAAAGTGAGGGGGTGGAAAATGATTTACCATGCTAATGGACACCAAAAGAAAGCTGAGGTGGCAATCCTTATATCAGACAAATTAGATTTTCAAACAAAGACTGTAATAAGAGATGAAGAAGGACACTATATCCTACTTAAAGTGTCTATCCAACAAGAAGATCTAACAGTTGTAAATATCTATGCCCCTAACGTGGAAGCAGCCAATTATATAAGGCAATTAATAACAAAAGCAAAGAAACACATTGACAACAATACAATAATAGTGGGAGACTTTAACACCCCCCTGACTGAAATGGACAGATCATCTAAGCAAAAGATCAACAAGGAAATAAAGACTTTAAATGACACACTGGACCAAATGGGCTTTATAGACATATTCAGAACATTCCATCCCAAAGCAACAGAATACACATTCTTCTCTAGTGCCCATGGAACATTCTTCAGAATTGATCACATCCTAGGTCACAAATCAGGTCTCAAACGGTACCAAAAGATTGAGATTATTCCCTGCATATTTTCAGACCACAATGCTTTGAAACTAGAACTCAATCACAAGAGGAAAGTCGGAAAGAACTCAAATACATGGAGGCTAAAGAGCATCCTACTAAAGAATGAATGGGTCAACCAGGAAATTAAAGAAGA
>NW_027397065.1:88759697-88937863 GCF_003265705.2 Callorhinus ursinus | reverse complement strand
AATACAATGGCACTAAATTCATACCTTTCAATAGTTACCCTGAATGTAAATGGGCTCAATGCCCCAATCAAAAGACACAGGCTATCAGATTGAATTAAAAAACAAGACCCATCAATATGCTGTCTGCAAGAGACTCATTTTAGACCCAAAGACACTCCCAGATTGAAAGTGAGGGGGTGGAAAATGATTTACCATGCTAATGGACACCAAAAGAAAGCTGAGGTGGCAATCCTTATATCAGACAAATTAGATTTTCAAACAAAGACTGTAATAAGAGATGAAGAAGGACACTATATCCTACTTAAAGTGTCTATCCAACAAGAAGATCTAACAGTTGTAAATATCTATGCCCCTAACGTGGAAGCAGCCAATTATATAAGGCAATTAATAACAAAAGCAAAGAAACACATTGACAACAATACAATAATAGTGGGAGACTTTAACACCCCCCTGACTGAAATGGACAGATCATCTAAGCAAAAGATCAACAAGGAAATAAAGACTTTAAATGACACACTGGACCAAATGGGCTTTATAGACATATTCAGAACATTCCATCCCAAAGCAACAGAATACACATTCTTCTCTAGTGCCCATGGAACATTCTTCAGAATTGATCACATCCTAGGTCACAAATCAGGTCTCAAACGGTACCAAAAGATTGAGATTATTCCCTGCATATTTTCAGACCACAATGCTTTGAAACTAGAACTCAATCACAAGAGGAAAGTCGGAAAGAACTCAAATACATGGAGGCTAAAGAGCATCCTACTAAAGAATGAATGGGTCAACCAGGAAATTAAAGAAGACTTAAAAAAATTCATGGAAACTCATGAAAATGAAAACACAACAGTTCAAAATCTTTGGGATGCAGCAAAGGCAGTCCTGAGAGGAAAGTATATAGCAATACAAGCCTTTCTCAAGAAACAGGAAAGGTCTCAAATACACAACCTAACGCTACACCTAAAAGAGCTGGAGAAAGAACAGCAAATAAAGCCTAAACGCAGCAGGAGAAGAGAAATAATAAAGATCAGAGCAGAAATCAATGAAATAGAAACCAAAAGAACAGTACAGATCAATGAAACTAGGAGCTGGTTCTTTGAAAGAATTAACAAGATTGATAAACCCCTGGCCAGACTTATCAGAAAGAAAAGAGAAATGACCCAAATCAACAAAATCATGAATGAAAGAGGAGAGATCACAACCAACAGCAAAGAAATACAAACAATTATAAGAACATATTATGAGCAACTCTATGCCAGCAAATTAGATAACCTGGAAGAAATGGGTGCATTCCTAGAGATGTATCAACCACCAAAATTGAACCAGAAAGAAACAGAAAACCTGAAGAGACCTATAACCACTAAGGAAATTGAAGCAGTCATCAAAAATCTCCCAACAAACAAAATCCCAGGGCCAAATGGCTTCCCAGGGGAATTCTATCAGACATTTCAAGAAGAATTAATACCTATTCTCCTGAAACTGTTCCAAACAATAGAAATGGAAGGAAAACTTCCAAACTCATTTTATGAGGCCACCATTACATTGATCCCAAAACCAGACAAAGACCCCATCAATAAGGAGAATTACAGACCAATATCCTTGATGAACATGGATGCAAAAATTTTCACCAAAATACTAGCCAATAGGATCCAACAGTACATTAAAATAATTATTCACCATGACCAACTGGGATTTATCCCTGGGCTGCAAGGCTGTTTCAACATCCACAAATCAATCAATGTGATACAATCCATTAACAAAAGAAAGAACAAGAATCATATGATCCTCTCAATAGTTGCAGAAAAAGCATTTGACAAAGTAGAGCATCCTTTCTTGATCAAAACTCTTCAGAGTATAGGGATAGAGGGTACATACCTCAATATCATAAAAGCCATCTATGAAAAACCTACAGCGAATATCATTCTCAATGGGGAAAGGCTGAGAGCTTTTCCCCTAAGGTCAGGAACGCGGCAGGGATGTCCACTCTCACCACTGCTATTCAACATAGTATTAGAAGTCCTAGCCACAGCAATCAGACAACAAAAAGAAATCCAAGGCATCCAAATCGGCAAAGAGGAAGTCAAACTCTCACTCTTTGCGGATGATATGATACTGTATGTGGAAAACCCAAAAGACTCCACCCCCAAACTGCTAGAACTCATACAGGAATTCAGTCAAGTAGCAGGCTATAAAATCAATGCACGGAAATCAGTGGCATTCCTATACACCAACAACAAGACAGAAGAGAGACAAATCAAGGAGTCGATCCCATTTACAATGGCACCCAAAACCATAAGATACCTAGGAATAAATTTAACCAAAGAGGCAAAGGATCTGTCCTCAGAAAACTATCAAATACTCATGAAAGAAATTGAAGAAGACCAAAGAAATGGAAAAACGTTCCATGCTCATGGATTGGAAGAACAAACATTGTGAAGATGCCAGTGCTACCTAGAGCAATCTACACATTCAATGCAATCCCCATCAAAATACCATCCACCTTTTTCAAAGAAATGGAAGAAATAAGCCTAAAATTTGTATGGAACCAGAAGAGACCCCGAATAGCCAGAGGAATATTGAAAAAGAAAAGCAAAGCTGGCGGCATCACAATTCCGGACTTCCAGCTCTATTACAAAGCTGTCATCATCAAGACAGTATGGTACTGGCACAAAAACAGACACATAGATCAATGGAACAGAATCGAGAGCCCAGAAATGGACCCTCAACTCTATGGTCAACTCATCTTTGACAAAGCAGGAAAGAATGTCCAATGGCAAAAAGACAGTCTCTTCAACAAATGGTGTTGGGAAAATTGGACAGCCACATGCAGAAGAATGAAACTGGACCATTTCCTTACACCACACACAAAAATAGACTCCAAATGGTTGAAAGACCTAAATGTGAGACAGGAGTCCATCAAAATCCTAAAGGAGAACACAGGCAGCAACCTCTTCGACCTCAGCCACAGCAACTTCTTCCTAGAAACATCGCCAAAGGCAAGGGAAGCCAGGGCAAAAATGAACTATTGGGATTTCATCAAGATCAAAAGCTTTTGCACAGCAAAAGAAACAGTCCAGAAAACCAAAAGACAACCGACAGAATGGGAGAAAATATTTGCAAATGACCTATCAGATAAAGGGCTCGTATCCAAAATCTATAAAGAACTTATCAAACTCAACACCCAAAGAACAAATAATCCAATCAAGAAATGGGCAGAAGACATGAACAGACATTTTTCCAAAGAAGACATCCAAATGGCCAACAGACACATGAAAAAGTGCTCAACATCGCTCGGCATCAGGGAAATCCAAATCAAAACCTCAATGAGATACCACCTCACACCCGTCAGAATGGCTAAAAGTAACAAGTCAGGAAACGACAGATGTTGGTGGGGATGTGGAGAAAGGCGAACCCTCCTACACTGTTGGTGGGAATGCAAGCTGGTGCAACCACTCTGGAAAATAGTATGGAGGTTCCTCAAACTGTTGGAATTAGAGCTACCATACGATCCAGCAATTGCACTACTGGGTATTTACCACAAAGATACCAATGTAGGGATCCGAAGGGGTACGTGCACCCCAATGTTTATAGCAACAATGTCCACAATAGCCAAAATGTGGAAAGAGCCAAGATGTCCATCGACAGATGAATGGATAAAGAAGATGTGGTATATATACACAATGGAATATTATGCAGCCATCAAAAGGAATGAGATCTTGCCATTTGCAACGACGTGGATGGAACTGGAGGGTGTTATGCTGAGTGAAATAAGTCAATCAGAGAAAGACATGTATCATATCACCTCACTGATATGAGGAATTCTTAATGTCAGGAAAGCAACTGAAGGTTGCTGGAGTGGTGGGGGGTGGGAGGGACAGGGTGGCTGGGTGATGGACATTGGGGAGGGTATGTGCTATGGTGAGCACTGTGAATTGTACAAGACTGATGAATCACGGATCTGTACCTCTGAAACATATAATGCAATATATGTTAAGAAAAAAAAAGAAGAAGATAGCAGGAGGGGAAGAATGAAGGGGAGTAAGTCGGAGGGGGAGATGAACCATGAGAGTCGATGGACTCTGAAAAACAAACTGAGGGATCTAGAGGGGAGGGGGGTGGGGGATGGGTTAGCCTGGTGATGGGTATTAAAGAGGGCACGTTCTGCGTGGAGCACTAGGTGTTATGCACAAACAATGAATCATGGAACACTACATCAAAAACTAATGATGTAATGTATGGTGATTAACATAACAATAAAAAATTATTTAAAAAAATAAAAATAAAAATAAAGAGATTTAAATAAGAAGAAAAACTACGTAATTCATTTAACCTGAAGTTACCATTTTTGGTGCTCTTTTTGCCTTTATGTAGATCCATCTGCCATCATTTTCATTCCTCCTAAAGGAATTTGTTGAACATTTCTTGTAGTATCTGTTTGCTAGTCATCAATTCTTTCAGGTTTATGTATGCCATGTTCTCATTTATTTATGAAATATACTTTGTGAGATGAAGAACCCTATGTGGGGAGGTTTTCATTTCCTTTCAGACCTTGAAGATGTTCCACTGTCTCCGTACTCGCATTATTTCTGATGAGAAATCTACTGTCACCCTTATCTGCAGTTTTCCTTAATTATTGTGTTTTATTCTCTCTCTGTTTGCTTTCAAATGTTTTATTTATTACTGGTTCTGAGCAATTGGGTTATGATGTGTCTCTGGGTGGACTGGGTATTGTTCTTGTGCTTGGGATTCATGGAGATGCTTGACACTGAGTTTATCATTTTGATCAAATATTGAAATCTTTTGGACATTATTTCAAATATTCTTTCTGTTCATGATTCCTCCTGTCTTATGAAAGTCCAGTCACATCTGCAGTGAGGTTCGTGACCAGGCTGGTGGAAACAGGCACCATTCCCAGCTCTGTGTGAGCACCAAGCCCTGCTCCTTTAATTCTCATGTAGTTTCCTCACCTGCTGCACTGGTACCTTCTCTCTGAGCCTTTCCCAGCCTGCCCTTTTTAAAAATTGAACATGCCCCCTTCCTAGCCATCTTTGCCCCTTCTTTTCCATAACCCTTATTACCTCTGACATAGTAAACTTCATAATGATAAGGATTTAAATCCCTTTTATTCTCTGCTGCATCCCTATCATCTAGAACAATGCCTTACGTACAGTAGATGTGCAATAAGCATGTATGGACTGGATAAATAAATGATTGAGTATTTGAATGAATTGTTGAATGAATACATGACTGGGTGAACAGTTAAATGAATAATGAATAAATGAACCACTTCAGGAAAGAGTATCCATGTTCCTTCCTATGGCAATGAAAATGGATCATGTTTCAGTAAACCAGTGCTCTGGTTCTACTTTTACTACACCAATAGTTTGGGTGAATTCTGTCACATATGCCACAGGCTTATCCCCAAGCAAGGGATCACAAGAGAGATGCAGGACCTCCCAGAATTGAAGAGTAGCTGACTGGTAGGTGGCTGTTTTACCTGTGGTGTGTTTCAGGGTAAAACCTAGAGTTTCCAGGGAGAACCAGCTGAGATCAAAAAGCACCACTGTAAGTGTAATATTGGAAGCAAATATAAACCAAATGAAGGGGAAGAAAACCAGGCACAGGACAGACCAGAGAGTGAGAATGAGGAATTTGTTAGAATGATATAAATATGTTCAGGCCCAAGAAAAATTCAGGAATAAGAATTAAAAACAAGAAGGAATATAGAAAAGCTGGAGAAGGAGAAGGAATATGGAAAAGCCAGGACCCAAACCAACCGTGTTGATGGTGGATTCTCTTCCAGATGCCCTTTTTCCTGGTGATCGAGGATGTCTGTTCATCAGCCCTGGGTCTCTCAACCCATCTATTTGGGGTTGCCATAGAAACATTACACTTCTCAGGTCCTGAGGCCTTAGTTTGGATTTAAAACCAGAAGTATTGCACACATAAGGCCAACATGTTCCTCTGGCTTCAGAATGGCTACTTGGGAGAGGAGTGTTCCAGGATCCATTTCCAGGCTTGAATGCTGATGATCCAAATTAGCTTCACAATCCTATTTAAGCTAATGAAACAGACTGCCTGGGCCTTCTTGGGTTTGGTGGGGAAAGCAAAGCACATCCTGCAAAACTAAAATAAATGATATATTTGGCAGCAAAAATTGCTAAACATCAATCATAATTTACAAAGTAAATTTCAGAAATGCCAGCAGCTTTGGAATAGTTTTTAAAATATGAATATTTTCCAACCAAAAAAAAATTTTAAAGTTGTGATTGCATAGCAAGGAGTGACTTCTTTTTTTTTAAGAGCAAATTTTGAAACCTTTATCACATTGGATGGATGAAATCTAATCAAAACACAGTAACTGCCAACGTCCATTAAGGAAAAAAGTTTTGAAATTAAGAATCAAGTTTTAGAGTATTTTTTGAGATGGATGCTCATCTCTTGGTCTAAATAATTTTTTTTATCTTTTCAAAACAGAGGTCAAAGTAGTCACTGATTGAACCTGAGTCTGATGTGAAATTCAAAACGAACTGCAGACACTTCAATACAATGCCATTATTTGTGAGTATTAATGACCTTGGTGAGTTTGGAATATCTTACATGAAACCACTAATTACTGTCTTTGATATCAAAAAGAAAATCTGAGTACTTTGATCCATTTCTCTCTGTTCTGCCCAGCTGTAGATTTTCACAGCGATGTGGAGTCTTCAGGCTGACAGCGTGTATTTATGGCTCCTTTGATGCATCATACTTCTGGAACTATTGGCATATGTCAGTGCACTCCAAAAGGGTACAAAATGCCTCCACAGTGTCTTCTTGAATTCAGGCTCGAATGTACTTTTAAGTAGCAGATGCTTTGTGGGGTCACCTGCACAGCGATCAGCAATAACATGGTTTCTCGGCACCTCAAACACTTGCTTAGGGAAGTCTTAGACTCCAATATATCTTGGCAGCAGTGGAATACTCCAGAGAACATCACTGAGGTCACGGGAACATTGACTTTCTTGGGCCACACTTATTTTATCTGCTTCTCTTTGTCTTTGTCAAGAAAGCTAATTCCAGAATAATCTCAAGTCACCAGAAGGGCACTTAGGATTTATATTAACTATTTGTCATTCCTAACTATTTATGCTGAAATGTGGGATCCATGCATCCTTCATAGAATTGGCTATGGACCACAATTGTTTTAATTGGGAATAGAATTGGAACAATAATTTCTTTGAAATTGAAGTGACTGACACTAGATGAAGGTCATAAGCATGCGATCTGCTTGCCTTACTGAGTGTACAGTGAAGGGAGGAAGGAAGAGTTACTCGAACTTACTAATGAAATGTGACAATTTACATAACTAAAATAACATTCCACACACGAAGTGGAATTTTAAAAATGGTAGCTATTTGGTTTGTGCTGGGGAGGTTTTTAAGGGTGTGAACATACAGATCCACCCTTTCTCAGATTTAGAAAAGATGCAAAAGTGCTGTTTTACAAACTCAGTTACTGAAAACTGAATATCTAGATTAAAAATGAAATGTTTACATTCCACCCCTCCCTGAAGGAAATACAGGTTTCTAAACAGACAGGTGGAGAGCAGAATAGGAGCTTCGTGTGAGAAAGGAACAGTTGTGGCTTCAAGCTCATTACCATCATTAGAGTTGCCAAGTGCTTAACCACCCTGCAATTTGCAGTTGAGCCTGGGGCTTTCTGGCTCCTGGGCAGGGGAGCAGAGGACCCCACACCCACCCCTTCCCGACTGCAGGATGGGCTCCTGGCCAACTCACAGCAGATGCGTGGGCAAGGGAGAGATCCATGCCACTCACTTCCCTCGGCTCATCTTCTCCCTTGAACCAGCCCCCTCTCTTGCCCTTTCCAGCATACACACATGTGTGCGCGTGCACACACAAATACACACACGCACGCATACACCAGAAAACACTGTTGTCCACAGGGGGCTTATTTTTGGTTACAGAGCAACAGAGATTTAGACATGGCATCCCTTTTACTTAGACTGGCTTCAAGACTCCCTTCAAAGTCACAGACTCTTCACTGGAGAGCACTTAACCTGTGGGCAGGTGTCCCTCACTTGCACGGTGGTTACATGTCACCACGATGAAATTGTGTTCTATACCAACTGGGTGAGCTCACTATTCAAAACAATTAATTAATGGGTACTCCTGCAAAGTGGGAAGTCTCTGTTTCCAATGTGCATTTTTTTCTCTGTCATGTTTGCACGTGTTGGAGAACATTCAGAGTCTACTGGATTTGGAGTTTGAAAATTCAGAACACTAGAAAATTTTACATTCCATTAAACCTTAACTTTCTCTTCCCCAACTCATTTTTGGCACTCGGATTTCTATTTATTTATATATTTATGTATTTATAATTGAAGTATAATTGACCGACAATATCCTATTAGTATCAGGTGCACATCATAACAGTTGAATACTTTTATACATTACAGAACGATCCCCGTGTTGACTCTAGTTACCATCAGTCACCATGCGAAGTTATTACGCCATTATTAACTATATTCTGTATGCTGTGCATTATATCCCCATGACTTACTTATCTTACAACTGGAAGTTTGTACCTTTTAATCCCAGCAATAGGATTTTTAAACTTGAAAATGAGACTTTCCTTTTATTCTTTTCAAAACTTCTCCAGCGGATTTCCACCCCACGGATGTGGTTAGTTTCGACACAACTCTCAAACGTCAAACCTTTGTTCTGCCTCTGAATTTGCATTCCTGTTTCTCCTTCATCAAACAACACTCTCCTCCACGCCCTGATCTGCAGCAAAGCTTTCCAGGTCCTACCGCCCTCTGGCAACCCCACCAGGCCTGCAGGGGAGCTAGCTGCAGGAGTGGTGATTTCTTTCTTTCTTTCTTTTTTTTTTTAATTTTTTTTATTTTGTTATGTCACCATACATTACATCATTAGTTTTTGATGCAGCGTTCCGTGATTCATTGTTTGTGCATAACACCCAGTGCTCCACGCAGAACGTGCCCTCCTCAATACCCATCACCAGGCTAACCCATCCCCCCACCCCCCTCCCCTCTAGAACCCTCAGTTTGTTTCCCAGAGTCCATCGTCTCTCATGGTTCGTCTCCCCCTCCGATTCCCCCCCTTCATTCTTCCCCAGGGAGTGGTGGTTTCTGAAAACAGCTCTACCTTTGCCTTCCTGATTTCCACTCAAAATTCGGCTGCCCTGCCCTTCACGGCACTTCTACCAGCAGAGGGCGCCCTCTGGGACACCTGCTACCTGGCCGGGGCGCCCGGGCCTGGTGGGCTCTCCGGAAGGGGAGTTGTCCTCAGGATCCAGAAGAGGGAACTTCACGGAGATGCAGGGGAACGCGCAGTGTGGGGATGCAGGGCCCACATGTAACGACCTGGTTATTTTGCGGGCCAATGGATTTTGGGAAAACATATACTAAACTATTATCCCCATGAGCGTTTACAGAGAAATAGAAGGAAATGTAAGTCAGAAAAATAAAAGAAAATTTCTATTTGAAAGTTTATAGATAAAAGGACTGTAGGCTTGAAATTAGGTGTTTTCATTTATCGTGATGTAAATACTGGTTAAAACCAGCACTTAAAAATTTCCAACCCGAGGCTTAGCTGGGTTTGGGAGAGGGGATTGATGGGCCCAGGTGTCACCTTTCCTCAGAAAAGACTCAGACACGGCCCAGAAAGCAGAACAAATGGTCACGGGAGGGGTGGCAGGAGGATATATGGGAGAGGAGCCGAGTGCCATCCAGAGTGGTGCAGGTGTGGCTGGAGCAGGTAAGAGCGATATTTTGCAGAACGTAATTGGAAGGCTTGAAAAAGCTCATGTCACTCAGAAATGCCAGCAACATCCATACCTGGAGCCACGGTCCCCGATTCGTCCTCAATCCTGAACTCTGAGGCCACCGTGGTTCTCCATTGCTCCCGTGGCTCCCTGGACGTACCTGTCGTCGCATAGTTTCCCCGGGTTCCTGGGGCCCTTCCGAGTCTTCGTCCCCAGGCTCACTGCCCACTCCTCCTTTCTCAAAGCCAGCAACGGGGCTGAGGGCCCTGCATGTTGCATCTCTCTGGCTCCTCGGCTTTTGAGTTTTGGGATCAGATTTCATCCGCTCAACTAATCCAAGATAATCTCCCCATCTCAAGACCCATAATCTTAATCTCATCTGCAAAATTTCTTTTGCTAAGTAAGGGAACATATTCTCAGGTTCCTGGGAATAGCCTGTGGACATCTTTGGGGGGGCCATTATTCTCCCTACTATACTAAGAAATTAATAACATAAATAAGATTGTAGGGCTGATATTTATGCTGCATACCAGAAGCAAGTGAATTTATGCTAATTGAAAATATTCTTACATATTAACATAACTTCTAAAGACTTTACCCAGAAGGGTCATTGAATTTTCGTTAAATTATTAAAATTAAGTTTTTAAAACATACCTGGGATAATCCACTCTTTTTTCTAATTTTGATTGACCTCTAATATTCACTGGCAATAGATATTAGTTCACCCACGGTCAGGGCCTTAGCCTGCGGTGTCCCTAGGTGCTGTTCAGCTATGATTCTCAGTATTTTCCACTAAATGAGTGCTGCCTTCATTCCCAATCTTTTCTTTTTCTTCAAAGTGTTTATTTACTGTCTTCCTCACCACAAATGATAAGGGCAGAGATCATGCATGTTTTATCACTAAGCACCCGAACCTAGTGCACTGTGTCTAGAGAAAAGTAGATTCTTAATAAACATTTGGACATATGAATATATTATTTAATGGATGGATGGATGGATGGATGGATGGATGGATGGATGGATGGATAGATCAGTGGCTCTATGCAGTAGTTTCTTTTCTTTCTTTCTTTATTTGTTTATTTATTTTTATTGTTATGTTAATCACCATACATTACATCATTAGTTTGTGATGTAGGGTTCCATGATTCGTTGTCTGCGTCTATCCAATAGTTTCTTGAACTGAGAGGAATTTTCAACCAGATAACTTTGGCTTTCACTCAGTACTTAGATTCTACGATTCTCTAAGTCTGATCATATTAGGGGAAAAATTCCTTCCCACTTTATACTTCTGTATGACTGTTTAGCACGTCCACATCTGCTATCTCTTTAATTTACGCAGTACCACTGACACAATCAGAATGGATATCATTTTCATTTTCATTATTTGTAAATAAAGACTCAAAAGCTAGTTTCAAAGGAAGGATAGAACCCTGGGCTTTTAATTCCCAATTAAATATGTTTGTTCTATATTAAGTCTTATGCACAACCCACCAGGCCATCGAAACTCATGCATATACAATTGTCGATAGCATATGTGGGTCTAAATCCAAAATTCTGGTCTTAAAAACTGGCGATGAATTCTGAAGGCTAGACCCAAGCCCACAGAGGCCTGCACGTGCAGTGGGAACATCAGGGTCCTTAGTGACCTAAGACCAGGCTTTCTCCTTCTTCTTGGTCAAGGTCTTTTTCCATAATCTAGGGACACTGATGCTACATGTTTGGGATGGGAGGGAGATAATGTGTCTAAGCCATCTGGGTCAGGGAACTGTAGCTCACTAAACAGTTCCAAGTCTAAAATTGGTTTCTACCTCGTGAGCACCAGGCTTACGGGTCTCGGCAGGTGCGCTGGCATCCCTAGGGCTGCCATGTGGAGAGAAGTGCTGAATGGTTCATCACCACGAGAGGCACTGTGAAGACTGGGACTGGCAGACCTTGTCTACACTGGCAGTGAGCCTTATAGAGGCTACATTCATCACATCCCTTCCTTCCTCTGAAAACCCTCATAGTGCATCTACATCTGTCAGCATTAGACTCCATTATACTACATTTGTTTTGTTTTCTCTTTCTCTATATCTTACAGGGTTAAAAAATAAATTCATCTAAAAGTACTTTTTTACTAGGAAACACAACCACTAAATTCTATTTGCAGCAAGATGCTTTTTATTATATCTTTGAAGGGAAACAGTCCTCAAATCCTGTCTTTCCGATGGGATGCGGATGAGCCCCCCTTCCCACCGGATCACAGAGGAGCCCCTTCTCCCATCACACCCCCTTTCTCCAGGGAATACCAACTTATTTTATGACACCCGGTTATATTCAGCTTTGTTTCTCATGAGACTGGTGTTTGTATTCCACATGTCTGCACCTTAATTATTTTACAGGACTGCAACCCCTTTCAGAGATTTGTTCTGTGTCATCAGATTTAAGTGTCCGTGAGCTGCTTCCACGGAGCTGAGCAGCTTGTCATTTTCCTTTCATAGAAAATGCACCACAGATCAGGAACCAGCCCCATAGAGGAACAATAGTGACATAAATCCCTGCCGTTTGGACTCAAGGGTTTCGGAATGTTTTTATTTTCTTGTTATTACGTAGGTGTTTGCTTTCCAGAGCAAACCTGGCTGCTAGGGATTATTAACTAGGATAAAGTGTTCCCGTTAAAACCTTCCGGTGAAACATATTGGCCAAATCTTCATTTTGAATCTTGTTTGTAAATAATCATTAAGGATTTATTTCATTATATTTAAAGAAGGAAGAGGGGAAGGAGGAAGATGTGGAGGGGGAGGGGAAAAGAACATGCCTTAAATTTCTGCTTAGCCAGCAAGCTAAACTGGCTTATTTCAAGCTCGTCTCAGATCCTCTCCACAGAAACATTATGATATTGACTGTCTGCCTGTGAGTCTCCAGAAACTGGTTCCTAAGAACGTCTTGCATTTAATGGCTCTGTAAAGCACTTAATTTGGATGAATGCTGCTCTGTGGGCCACACAAGGACATGCCAGAGAGCACGGGACGCTTCCACACCAGTGTGGGGCTACTGTGTGTCAATGATGACTTGCCCGCAGCAAACACCAGTCATGTCTTATTTATGCGGAAAATGAGCACCTGGCATTTGGCTGAGATGATTGAGCACGTTGTGGTTTTCAATATCATTTGGATATGTCACGGAGCACCACGAGTTTTTCATTAGAGTAAGATGTATAAACACGTGCGGGTGTCAGACAACCAGAACAGCAATGCCCACAGCTCCATGAGAGGCACCTAAGAAGGACCCACAGCAAGGACCATCATCTCACTGCTGTAGGTACGGGCTGCACCGTATCTACTTCTTTGCCTTGGATCAGGTTCCCAGAACACATTCACTTGTGTTTGCTTCTCTGGGGCTGACGGATGGAACCATGGACGATACCAGAGCAGGAGAGACTTTCTAAAGGGCAGCAACTCACAACAACAGCAGAGAAGCTTCTCCATGCGTCTTTGAGATGATTATGTCCACAGCAACACTCACTTAACAGGCACCGGCCGGCCTCGGAGCCAGATGCCCCAGGGCCGTGGCTAGGAAGAGATGGCCCAGCCCAAGATAAGATGCTGGATTCCACGTGCTGAACGTGATAGTAAAACAAGCTCAATGGCAACCGTCCTCGTTAATTGTAAGAAACAACTCTTGTTCTACCACCACTAATTAGAAAAAAAATTAATTGCTTAGACCAAAAAATAGTCATTTGGCAGGATACCAATTATCTCTGTTGGTATGTGTAAGTCTTGCCTAGAGGCAGGTAAACAAACTAAATTGCCTTTTAAACTCTTCAAGGTTTATAATTTTTTAATAATTAATAGACAATTGGACAGTTTGATAAATTTGAGAAATAATCTACTTACTTTGAAGTTGTGTGAGAAAAAAACCTTCTCTTTTTACAAAGGAAATGTGGCCCTGACAGAGAAAACCATCAGAGTGGAAATTTGTCTATAAAAACACAACAATCTTCCCCTCACCTCCGATGCCCCAGGATGCAAGCATATGGCCTCCTCGGTACACTCACACACTTGCTTTCGTATTGATGAATACTACTGACCAAATGGCAGATTCAGCCAAACCCTGTCCTTCCATCTTTAGGCCCCTTAAGATAGGGACCAGTTTGCATTACCTACCACACCCAAATTCTACCCGTCTGCTTGACCCTCTATTCGTCTGTCTTTCTTTCTACACATCCACCCCTCTATCTAGCTAAGTATCCACCTAGTTGTAATTAAAAATAATGAATAGATGAACACAATGAACACATATCCTCCATAATACAATAGAAAGCCCTTTTCCCAGCGTTTTTTGTTTTTTTTTAATCTCAAGAAATTTGTTCACCCTTTAACATTCAGAGAATCAGAGATTCATAGAGTCAGGAGGCCCTCTGTGATCACGGAAAAGGGAAAGAGCTGCTCAGAGAAAAGAAAGAGCTTGCCCAAACTCACACGGATTCTTCATGGCTTGCTGGAACTGGGAACGTATTTTAACTTGACTGTCTTGCTTATACTTATTTCTGCGGTGGGTCACTCACCAGAAGTTAAAATTAAACACTGCTCTTCTGTCATAAGAGAAAATTTCCTGTTTTCCACCTGGTTTGCATGGCATGAAGTTGCACAGGTTAGCTTAGAAAAGTTTCACATTGTTTCTTGTGAACACAGTCCCCATCCTGGTGGACAGAGGAAACACAGAGAACCAACAGAACGTCTGACCCCGGAAGACCACAGCGGGGTGGGGGGGTGGGGGGCAGACAGAGTCATTGCTGATGGATACTGCGGCTCATCTCGTCCACTGTACTGCTGCCCACTTCCTGCTCCATCCCCTGTTCCTGGTGACTAGAGAAACCCAAACTCTCTTCTGTTTCCTTAGCCGGGAAGGTCTTTCTTTAACAATTGAAAGGTGTTGTTTCTTGGATAATGAGGCCCCTCGCTCATCGTTATTTTATTCCTGCTTCTGTTTTTCTTTCATAGTATTCAAAGATCATGAGTGATATCCTCTCATTAATTGTGGCTAGCAGGAGCAAATACTCAGAGATGGATAATCATGATCACTTTGGCACAGATCTCCGGCAGAATCTGGGAGATTTTTTCTGTAATTCAAAAGTTTCTGTGCCTGTGGAGATCCTGCAGAAAGCAGGGCATATAGTAACGCAAAGGATGCAGAATGGCTGTGGCTGGCACTTGTCCAAATGTCTTTCGAGGGTTCTGGATGGTATTCTTGCACAGAACATAGGAGAGAGGCATTTAACAGCTCCAGAGTGTTCCTGACATGGGCAGGGCTCCCCAGTTGGGAGAGATGGCTCAGTGAAGACTCTTCCAAAGACTGATGGCTTCACTCCCACGTGCAGACTCTGTCACTAGCTCCTCGGCAATGACGATCGCTAGCAGGGAGATGGGTGCATCAACCACACAGGCTCCGGGCAGCTCTCCGAACCACATTTATTAAAATGCAAAAGTATGATCTGATAAGTGACAGTTCTAGAAATAATTTTTACTCAACCAACAGGAACAATCTGCAAATAGATAGCTAAGATTAAACAACCTCATCCCCCACTGTGTGTGTCGTCAGGCGAACAATTAGCGATGACATCCCAGGGATTTGTCATGGCTGAGCTGACTGCGAGATGAGCCTAGCTAGCGGTCCTAAAACTCTCATCACATATGAATGCAGTAAGACGCCTATAACAGTAAATAAGAACAAAGTGTCTCTGAGCTTCATATGAAATTATGTAATGTGTTCCCTGGAATTAAAACCCCAGATACTTTTTTCCTTCCAACTTCACCCAAACTCCGTAAAATTCATCTGAAATAGTTTTACCAGCTATTGTGAGGATGGTGCAGACGCAAAGTCGTCTTTAGGTGTTTATGTTCTTAGCTGGTTGTTGAATTAACAGAATATGCAGAAGCAAAGATGCTCCAGAACCAAGATCTCCACATGATTTACTCCTTTCTCCCATTTCATAGGCCACAATAAAATCTGTGTTTAGTGCTGATAGTGATATTTGGATTAATAGATCACCTTTCGTCTAAGAAGTGTTTTCACATTGTGTATGATTCTTTGTGTCTTGTCCGTAGAGAGAGCTTTTTTCCTTTTTTCCATCTAGAGGCATTTTGTCACCCTGGTCTGTCACCATCATAAGAGTTCCTGGCAAGTGCTGTTACAAGGTGTGGCATTGCAATTGGCCTTTCCACATGGGGAGTTCATTCACTTAGCCCGTAAGCGATCCCAGTTTCCCTTTCTTGTGGCTTTCCAGAGACGTGGGGTGGAGGGGTGGGGACCAAAGGCACATATGACACAGCGCTGCCCGGCAGAGGCTCCAAGCCTGATTGAGAAGATACTGCAAGACAAAGGGAGAGAAACAGTGAACCAATTATACAACCATCGTGCAGAGAAACAAACAGAGCCGTGATGGATGGCCCCTGGCTTTCTCTCTCTGCTGGGACCCTTACCTCCATTCCCCTGGCAGCAATGTCCCCATGAACCTACTGGCACCCCTTCGGCTTCCACCAGGCCCTCCTATCATCACATTTGTCATTAGAGAAGAACACTTTACAGTATCACTGTGCGATGTGATTTAAATCCCTGGAGGGAATTGAAACCTCAAAGGGCTCTCACCCAGATAAGTGGTCTCGGGTCACTGGTCTCATAAAACGATTCTTCTCTCTTGTCCATTGTGGAAAGAGTGGCCGACATCACTTGCCAATTTGTACATTGTGGTGAATTCCTCTGGCATTTAACAATACTTTTAACTCCTCCAGGGAGACTTCAGAAAAATTTTTCATTGCATTCCTGACTTTTGGAAAACGTGGATACGTGCTATTTTAAATCCATTTCTAAATAGTCTCCCAGTCTCTTCCACAGATTTCTGTCCTTCGGAATGCTTCCTAGGCGTGAAATGAGAGCAAGTGAGCAAAAATGCCCTGAGTTCTACCACTCCTGATGGTGCTAACATGTTCTGAGCCCATTTCCCATCCCTCCTGTCTCTCCCGTTGGAAAGACTTCACAACCAGAGGATCCAAGTTCTAAAGCCTCCCTGAACACACCCTAGACCCTATGTTTCTGCCCTGGTTTCGCTGGCCTAATTAAAAAAAAAAAAAAATCTGTCATTGTGGCCTCTGTAAGTTTTTAAGCTTGTCAATGTTTACATTTAGTTTTGAAACATGGAGAGCTGAAGCAACACATTGTTGCATACTTTACACTGCAGAGCAATGGAGGTAAGCCTTTTCCACTGGGGCCTGACACGTAATAATGATGAAATGTTTATCTTTCATGGAGTGAATGATTTATTGCTAAGAGGAAAGTGATTCACAATCTACAAGGACAGGGAAGGCTCTTTTATTTTGCCATTCAGATTCCACAATGACCCTTCTCATCGTAGTTAATTTGGGTACAGTTTTACGAGTTACGCAGCATCTTCAGGTCTGTTCTCTGTCCAGCAGTTGTGAGACGTGGAACCTCTCCCAGCGCCAGGTGGGAAGAGGGGACTCTGGCCCTCAGCCATGTGCCCAGTGCCGGGGCCCCGGGATCATCAAAAGAGCCCAAACCCAGCTCTCTCTAGGGCTCCAGCTCCTACAACCATGTCCATCCGAACTCCAAATAGTAACTGAGTGTCTTGAACTTTCACAAGGACTCCGAAGTGGGGAAAAGCTGAACAAAGGAACACTGACCAGAGGTTGCACTAATGCCTTAAGAACATTCATTATGCTGGAACAAAAACAGGTTTAAAAATCTCTTTAAAATAATGTTTGATCCAAAGAGAATGCAGTCCCTCATTCCTATCCACTTTCATGTGTAATCTCTTCCACTGCCCTCAGCTTTTTTTTCCCCCATGAATAATTTTAGTTTTGAAATTTGTGCTCATCTGTGTTCTTTGCGCCCTGAATTTTCATCATGCTTATTATTTCTCCTCTAATCCCAAACCCCAGATGATACGACACAATTTTGAAAGCACTTGAGGTAGAGAGGTCCAGTTTCCACAGCAAGAAGGCAAACACCCCGAGGGAGGAGCCTGTCCCACTGCTGAGAATAAAGAAAAGCCCACAGTAAACCGCTTGGAGAAGCTCATCAACTTCCCCAGGATTTCTGAAATATCAAGTCCTTCATTGTCAGTTCACATCTGTTCCATAAACTCTCTCTGGAACATTCTGCCCTTAAAGCTTTCTCTGGACACACCTGCACTCGCTGGTGTGGCTTTTCTCCTCTGCATTTGAAGACTGATATTTTAAAACTCCAACATCTAGTAATGACAGGAAATTAGAAGCCTATAACCAAGAGTTTTTGTGAAACTATTTTCTTTACTGACTTGAGCAGAATTAAGTAGAGCTGAAATTATGTAAGAGCTTGTCTAAGTGCCACGTTAAAAAGGACGGGGTATGATTCTTGGAGCACAATCCATGGTCCAGGGACTGGAAGGCAAAATGCCCCAGGCTGAAGACATTAGGATGATGTGGTCTTCTGTGACAGGGTGACAGGTCCTCCTCAGGCACACATTAAGGAAATGAGTGGGAGGCTGCTGCAAACCAGACCAAAGGGAGAACACACGGATGCATTCCAATTAAAGCCGTGAGCGCGCACAGAAACCCGAGGCCTCTTTTTCCATCTCGGCCCTCCCCGAGGTTCTCTGACACTTTCC
Source organism: Callorhinus ursinus (assembly GCF_003265705.2). Lineage (NCBI taxonomy): Eukaryota > Metazoa > Chordata > Mammalia > Carnivora > Otariidae > Callorhinus > Callorhinus ursinus. Next base: position 88,919,430 of record NW_027397065.1, on the reverse strand, counting down.
ACCCCTGCTTTGGGGTCTGGTGCAGAAGGGAACCAATTACTGCCCCATGAATGTTATCACATCCAAGGTCTCAAAGGCTGACGAATCCAAGGAAACAACCTAAACGTAAATGCCCCCAGACATGATGCTATCCTCCTATGTCTATGCTGACCTGTCTGCCAATCAGCAATGTCTGCTGGCTTAAGAAAAGGCATTCAAGCATGTGACTGGTGTCTCTAGGCACTACCACACCTGGGCCACTTTTTCTGCAAATCCCTTATTAGCTGGCAGGAGGCGCTCATCATGGGCACCTAGAGGATGGTGGCAGTGTTAAGTCACTTCAGTCAGTCCTCCTTGTTCAGTGCAAGTGGAAAGGCTGCCTGGTGGATTCTTACAGCGTGGCGGGGGCTGGGGGGACGCTGTTTTGCAGGTTGTCAATATTTAGAAGGCCCACAATGCATTGCTATTCACCTATGCAGCAACATCAGCAATCTTGATGACTGGCATCCATCCTTTCCTAAATGCTAGCATCCTTTGAGATGCAAAACTGCCCGCTATCTTTTGAATATCAGCCAATTATTTTTAAAGCTATGTATCTCTTGGTATCTCTTGATTTGTTTTAGAGTTCATCTTGATGAACAATTCCTTAGGGAGGGGAAGCAGAGAAATAGAACAATATTTGCAGTGTTAAAATCTGTAAAATGCCTCGTCGTGCTCAGGAGAGATCTGCAGGTCTAAATTGTGCAAATGAGTTTAATTCCTGTTTAAAGGGCTTCCATTTAAATCCTCCCCTTATCCCCAAAGCAAGCTAAAATTACCAAAGACATTTGGGGAATTTGAAATGTAAAATCCTTCTTAAAGAGCATTCCTGTTTGCAATAATAGAATTACAGAGAAACACAGAGAAAGAGAGAGGAAAGAGCGAGAATCAAGACATGAATCCTGTACGTTTGAACGCCGTATATACAGTCATCCTGGTTTTTGTGTCTTCATCTCAAATGAGATGCCTTGGATTTCAAGACATCCCCACTGAGGAAATTCGTTTAGATCCAAGAGGACAAGCTAGACAAGCATCTAGAGCGTACCGCCAGAATCTCACTTTTAATGATGTAACTGCAAATGAGTGTAGGTTTGTAATTAGGAAAGAAAACAGATGGTGAAGACTTACTTGAAAGTGTTCATTAAAATAACCCGCACTGCCAAGTCACCACTCTGCACTCCGAGGCTGCAGCTCGGCTGAAACGTGCTGCATTAAGATGAGACGGAGAAAAAGATCACTGCAGTAGGGTATAGAGCGTAATTGTTTCCCCATCGTCTGCCAACTTGCCGATGGGTGTTGATCGGGGCCTAAAAACGGTTAAGGACCCTCCAAAACGCTTCACATCCCAGATCACATGATCTCCGAGCGCTGCGTCTAGACGTGCTGCCTCCTGGCTACCTGCCGACCCCCCACTCTCCCTTCTGCGGACCCCCGCCCCAGAGTGTGGGCTGGACTCAATGACAGGCTCCCAACCAAAACAGCGGGCTGCCCGAGCCCCGGCTTCCACGGTGGGTGCGCTGCCGATTGCCGTCCGGAGAGGCCAGGGGACAAAGAGCCGAGGCCACCAAGGGCCACGGGAGAGAGCGTAGAAGTGGGTCTGCCCCCAGCCACACCTTGGCTGCAGACTTTGGAAGCCTTGAGCCAGAGGGACCCAACGGAGGCCCCTCCAAACCCCCGGCCCACAGCGACGGTGGGGTAATAAAAGCCGTGTGAGGCGCTGTGCTATTTCTTTAGCAGGGAGAGAGAACTGACGCTATCCAAAGGTGCAAGATTTCTGGACTTCCAAGGCTTCCTTACTTCCAGTTATTCAGTAGGCAAGTGACCCACTTACTCCTTTTTCTTTTCTTCTCATCTTATGTAATTACTGTGGAGCAGTGGGTTCCTGGAATCTCAACATAGGATGAAAGACCTTGTCAAAATATTCAGTAGTAATATATTTGGTTGAACTTTTACACATAATTAAAATGTCAAATTGATCTTCCAGAAAAGTAAAACAGACTGGTTATCTTTAGACTAGATTGCCAGGAATCATGTGTTCCCATATCTCCATGGCGGTGGGTAGCTAGACGTGCAAGGAGATGTTGAACGTCGCATCTGTGAAGACGGGCCTGAGCGTGTGTGTGGGTGTCCGCATGCACACACAGATAAATACAGAGCTATTCCTAGAGAGAATGTACCGGATCTCTTTGCTGGACTTGCTTCATAGAATTTGTATGAGTCACAGGTGGGTTTCATAATCCCCTGTTCTAGAGACATGCAGTACCCATTTTTAGAGTAAAAGAAAAATGAAACTCACACAGGTTCCTCCCCGTCTTCCTGGAGGCTGCTTCTGAGGCCATTTTGCTCTCTTGTCCCTGTTCCCCAGCTCTAAATTATGGGATCCTTCAGGGCTCTTTCCCTAGAACTGTTCTCTGCCGTGTATATATTTTGTTCCTCAGGTGACCCTGTCTAGTTCCACTACCTAAATACTGCACAAGCCGAGGACTCTGAGATGCCCATCTTCTGTCCAGAGCTCCAGACTCAGGCATCCTGATGTCACCACCTGGATCCCTCAATGGAAGATTACATTTAAAATGTCTAGAACAGGGGCACCTGGGTGGCTCAGTCAGTTAAGCGTCTGACTCTTGATTTTGGCTCAGGTCATGATCTCAGGGTCATGGGATGGAGCCCCATATCGGGCTCTGTGCCCAATGCAGAGTCAGCTGGTCATTCTTCCTCTGCTCCTACCCCTGCTTGCTCTCTCTGTCTCTCTCTCTCTCTGTCTCTCTAATTTCTATCTATTTCTAAAATAAATAAATAAAATCTTTAAAAAAAAATAAAATAAGATAAAATGTCCAGAACAAAACTCTTGATTTTTCCTGCCAGAATCTCTTCATTTCCCACCTTAGCAAATGACATTCTCATTCCTCAAGTTGTTCAGGCAAATCACTGCGGGATATCGCTAACAGCTGAGGTCCTACATCCACTCCGTCAGCACATTTGTGGGCTCTACCTTGAACACATATACCAAATATTCTCCTATTTGTCACCTCCATGGCTACCAAACAAGGCAGACCACTAATACCTTACGTCTGTCCCGCTACAATGCCTCCAACCAGCCTTGTCTATTTGCTGCATAGTAACCAGAGTGATAGTTAAAACCAAAACTTAGATCATGTTCTCTCTTTGCTTAAAACCCTCCACTATTTTCCTATCGCATCTAGAATAAAAAGCAAACACCGTTTGATCGCTTTATCAGTCTCACCTCGACCGGTAAAAAGGGTGATTCAAACAATAGGGTAATTGAGGAGATGTAGTGAGGACACAAGCGAGTAGGCAGGGATGAGGGAAATAACTCAGTGCAGTGAGCCGTCCTTTTGTTAATCAGGAAAGGGTGAGAGGGAGAAGAGGCAGATGAATCTTCGTCCCAGGCAAACTTTATCCATCCGCTTTTCAACTGTAAGCCAGGAAGCAAGGATAAGGTTATGATTAGAACCTAGTGCAGATGTGCATTTCTTAAGGGTCAATCTTTTCAGGGTCCTTTTACCATAAAGCGCAAACGGCTTTGCATTAGCAAGTTCAAGAATTTACCAATTCTGAACCCTAATGATAAACCTTGCTACTACCCTGGTCTAATCTCAGTCTGGGTCTCTGGGGAGAGGAGTGGTCTCTTACGCACCCACCTCAGAATCTTTATTCAGCTCGACATCTACAACTCCTTAAGTTTGGGGTTTTACATGATCCATATATTCTCTGTGAGGTGGGAAGGGCATGCAGGGCAGATGGAGTAGCTGATAGTCCAAGGGCTGAGTCTTAGAACATTGTATCGAAAATCTTCAGTTAACTGGTGATCTGCCAGGACAACTGCTATATTTTTGCCACACAGACCTGCTCATGTTATACCCAGGTAACCTGGCTTCAGTTTCTTATAGACCTGAAATATTAAACGACAGCCAGAAATTTAACCAGAACACTGCTGAGTTTGGACACTGAATCTAAAACACTGGCAACACTCAGCATTTTCCAGCTGGGTTACTAAACTCAAATAATACCGACAACAGTCGGTGAAGGAAGAAGGATGGATCACATTCAAATGCAGATGCCTTGAGGTAACTGTGTCCAGAGAGAAATGCAGACATGTAGCTGGAAGGGAAGATGTGGGGCCCAGGGTGATGCTGATTCTCCGCTGGCTTCCCAGTCTGCTCTCCAGTTGGCTCTCCTGCACCTGCTCTGTCCTGCTTTCGCCCCAGGAGGCTCACCTGTGCAGACAACCAATTCTCGGGCTCCCAGACTAGGACCCCAGTCGGATTCAGCCAAGGGAAAGCAGAGCCATGGTGAGAAGAGAGAGAGTCTGTTCGCTGCTCCTCCAACATTCAATGCTGCATCTCAGGCAGACATCTGTCCTCTGTGAGGACAACTTGTGCTGGGTGGTCCTTCCCCCGGGGCTTCAGATCTTTCTGGAGGTACCATTGCTTATTTCCTCCCTTAACCCTCTCCCTGCTTTCTAGAGTCCCTTCATTATCGATTCTTCGTTTAAACCACTGGTATACATTCTAAGTCCTCACTAATATGCGCTGTTAGTTCACACGTGTACTTACTTTGTGTCGAATTAAATATTCTGAAGAAGGAAATTTCCCAAGAAACATAATAATGAATTTGAACTTATGCTGTATTAAAAAGGATGAGATTTGAATTCTGTTCTCCGGATGCTTCATTTTCCCTATCCCTGCAGTATTTGAGTGCTAGAAATGAAATATAACCTGAATCACCTTTGACAAAAATATATTTTTTTCATTCCTTTTCAAAATGAGGCTTTTTATTTGTTGACTCTTTTGGATTGAAGTATAGGATTTGGAGGTACTTTTTGCCCCTCTATTATCTGGGGATAAACAGGTAAATGTATTTTATTTAATTTTTTTTAAAGATTTTATTTATTTATTTGACAGAGAGAAAGACATAGCGAGAGAGGGAACACAACCAGGGGGAGAGGGAGAGGGAGGAGCAGGCTTCCTGCTGAGCAGGGAGCCCGATGCAGGGCTCAATCCCAGGACCCCGGGATCACGACCTGAGCCGAAGGCAGACGCTTAATGACTGAGCTACCCAGACACCCCAGGTAAATGTATTTTAAATAATGGTTTTTCCTGTACTCATGCTTTGGCAACTACTGACAGTTTTAATGTTCCATCAATGCCTGGCTTGCTGGGGTCTGTTTACAACAGAATATTCTGTGTGCGTGGAGGAGCTCTTTGTGAACGTATGTGTGTATGTGTGTACGTGAGGGAGAGAGCAAGCCAGGGAGACAAATGTCCCTACTCCTACATCAGCCGATCCTGTGCTTTTGCATGTTTATTTCCTGTCACTTCAAACTCAGCAGACCTAAAGAGACAGGCCTTGTGTTCACAGTGGAAACAGAGTCAGTGTTTCTGGAGGTCTGATTACCAAGAGGTGGAGCAATGTGTGAATGAAGAGGGACCCAGCATGGAGCTAGCTAGGGAGAAAGAACTGTCTTTCAGACAAAGCACAGTGAGAAGGAAGAAGGGACGCAGATCTGCTCTCCCTGGAGGCAGTGGGGAGACGAGAACGGGGGGAGGGATGAGGAGAGAGATGTTTGTCGATAGCATCACGGACTTGAGAATATTTGCAAGGGTGAAATCCAAGTTCTTACTTCAATGTGGGGGCAGACATATTTGAGAGTCGGGGGGCATTGAAAGCACCTTATCAGAGGCTCCTATGTTCACCCTGAACTCAGAGGGAGGTAAGACTTTCAACTCAGATTGAAGGGGGGCAGGCGATGGTTGAAATGTCTCCTAAATCTCTTTGAATTTATAAACTCTCTCTTCATCTCTTGTGTGTGTGTTTCCTCTTAATTTATTAGTTAAAGGAATCAGGACATTTGTACTGTAGAGTTTCCCAGACTCTGGATTTTGTTGATTGAAACCTGTGGTATCATTTAGCATGGTCCTCTGTATTTCCTACCACGTGATAAATGGAGCTAAAGGTTTGATCGAAATTCAGGTTTAATATGTTCCCCCATAAGACTACTTCAAAGGTGGCTCTCCATTCTTCAGTCGGAAGGCACGCAATGTCTGAATGTCTTTCATTTTGCTAGGTGAGCAGCCATTGATGATCAATAATTTGATCTATTCATTTTTTAGGGATGACAAGTGGTATAATTGTAATTCTATCTGTCTTCGTGTATTAGCTAGTGTTTCTATACAGCGAATATTCTCTTCCACTATTTGGAAGTCCAGTGATACACCTTACGTGGAAAGTCAGGATGGATGTTTGAGATTCCCTGTGTTTATCGGTTTTCAAAAGAATGACTTAGTTCCTTATCATCCCCAACTGTGATCAGTTAATATTATTCTTTTTTAGAACTTCAGGACCACAAGGATGTAAGCATCTTTTTTTTTTAAGATTTTTATTTATTTGATAGAGAGAGACACAGCGAGAGAGGGAACACAAGCAGGGGGAGCGAGAGAGGGAGAAGCAGGCTTCCCACTGAGCAGGGAGCCCGATGCGGGGCTCGATCCCAGGACCCTGGGACCATGACCTGAGCCGAAGGCAGATGCTTAACGACTGAGCCACCCAGGCGCCCCATAAGCATCTTTTATATGTTTCAATCTATTGCAGTCATTACCCTGCTGACACTCCAAATGTCCCCTCTTTGGCTAATGAGAACCTCAAAGTTCAAATTCGCCGCTGAGTTCTTTGAGTGTGGTGCTGGTGGTCTTCTGCAGCTCCCTTACTCAATGGTGTGACCTGATGATTCGGTATCATTTCATGTGTCCCACACCGAGGACCTGAAACTGCTATTTCTCCGTGGAGCCTTGGCTTGTTTTGTGGGAAATAGTATTTTAAGACCACGATGTAGTCATATTTTTAAACAGCAGACATGTACTTATTTCTTGATTCTTTTCCACTGGAGCTATGATTTACTGATATACTACCAAAGATGAGGTTTTAACCTTCCCTTATGCACTCTTATCCTGCTCCCACCAAAGCACTTAGTATTTGAAATACTAAACTTACTTGTAAAGGATTGATTATCTGTGAAATTATACATTTATTGTCTGCCTTCCTTCTCTCAAAGCTTTGGAGATACCCCAAGAAATAAAAGACTTTAAGTCAAAAAATAAATACTAAGATGAAGTCAAAATTCTGCATGTGGCTGTCCAGGTTTCCCAACACCATTTGTTGAAGAGACTCTTTTTCCCATTGGACGTTCTTTCCTGCTTTGTCGAAGATCAGTTGACCATAGAGTTGAGGGTCCGTTTCTGGGCTCTCGATTCTGTTCCATTGATCAATGTGTCTGTTTTTGTGCCAGTGCCATACTGTCTTGATGATGACAGCTTTGTAATAGAGCTGGAAGTCCAGAATTGCGATGCCACCAGTTTGGGTTTTCTTTTTCAACATTCCTTTGGCTCTTTTGGGTCTTTCCTGGTTCCATACAAATTTTAGGATTATTTGTTCCAGTTCTGTGAAAAAAGTTGATGGTATTTTAATAGGGATTGCACTGAATATGTAGACTGCTCTATGTAGCATTGACTTTTTTAAAATTTTTTTATTTTTATGTTAATCACCACACATTACATCATTAGTTTTTGATGTAGTGTTCCGTGATTCGTTGTTGGTGCATAACCCCCAGGGCTCCACGCAGAACGTGCCCTCTTTAATACCCATCACCAGGCCAACCCATCCCCCCACCCCCTCCCCTCTAGAACCCTCAGTTTGTTTTTCAGAGTCCATCATCTCTCATGGTTCGTCTCCCCCTCCGATTTACTCCCCTTCATTCTTCCCCTCCTGTAGCATTGACATTTTAACAATATTTTTTCCTCCAATCCATGAGCATGGAACATTTTTCCGTTTCTTTGTGTCTTTGTCAATTTCTTTCATGAGTATTCTATAGTTTCCTGAGTACAGATCCTTTGCCTCTTTGGTTAGGTTTATCCCCAGGTATCTTATGATTTGGGGTGCAATTTTAAATGGGATCGACTCCTTAATTTCTCTTTCTTCTGCCTCATTATTGGTGTATAGAAATGAAACTGAGTCCTGTGCATTGATTTTATATCCTGAGATGAGGTCAAAATTCACTGAGACTTTGTTTTGTGATTGCTTCCTGTTTCTTAAACAACCACTTGTTTTCTCTTGAGTTAATAATTGCCTTGCATTTTTTTCTATTTTTTGATTTTCTGAGTTTCTGTAATTGATCCTTAAGCTTTCTTCCCTGTGTAGAATGTCTTCTCATCGCACTCAAACACATCGAGTCGTCTGTCAATTTCCCTTCTCATTTTCTTTTTTCTTTCTTAGACAACTCTTCTCTGGAAACATCAATCCAGGCTGCTTTCTACCCCAGTGTAATATGGTCATCCTGCAATTTCCCTTCACATGGCCTTTGTTTTTCTTTTTTTGGAAAATTCTGCTTCCCATATTCAACATTTTATACTTAAAAAAAAATTAGTCCCTATTTTTGATGGAGCTTCCTCTCAACTGTATTCTAAGAAAAATCCTTCAAGGTAATTTCTTTCCAAGTGTGAATACTTCATCATTCAGCTGAATGTAACATTTTAATTTGGAAATATTTTGAAGAAATTTGAAGACATTTTTTCATTATGTTGTGACACTAGTGTTGCAGTTGATGACATTCTGATTAATCATCCTTTATTTGATTTTTTCCTTTTTGCATATTTTGATGTCTTTATCATCAATGCCTTGAAACTTCCTAAGGGTGTGCATTCCTTTTCATATTGGGAACTCCATGGGACCATTCTATATGGCGACTTCCTGGAAACAGCCTTTCTCTGGTCATTCCTTCCCTTGCAGTTCCCTTCTTCCTTTATGCGACTCCTATCAACAGGATGTCATATATTCTGAAACAATCTTGTGATTTTCTGTCCCTTTCTCTTTGGTTATTCATTTCTTTGCCTCTGTATTCTATTTTTTGGGCAATTTACTCAACTTTTATTTTTCTTCAAGGAGCCAACCGAATTGCTTTTCTATTTCTACCATAACATTTTTAATATCCGGGAGATTGTTTTTGATCTCCAAATATCCCCTTTTTATGGGATACTATGCCTGATTCATGTGTGCAACCTCTTATCCCTCTAAACCCACTAAGTAAAATGGGTTTTATTGTCAGGTTCTTTTCCCTTCCTTTTCGGCATTGTCTGTTTCCTCCAAGTTCTTTTTTCTCCTGTTAGCTCATTCTGAGCTCTGTGTTTCATGATGGGCCCTTCCACACCTGTTTCGATCAGTGGCTGTCTGTCCGTGGTTCAGGGTGAGACATTATGCATGGGCCTGGAACTCCGCATGTCACTGCTTATAGAGTGGTGGGCTCCACTGCAGGGCAACCTAGCTGACGAGCCCTTGACCCTAGCGGCAGTAGTCAACTGACCTAGAAAGAAGTCTTCCCATCTCTTGCCTGGGCACAGGAGGAGGGCCACCGGCATGCTAACAGGTGAATGCAGGAGGGCGTGGCTTCCCCACTCAGGGGATGGCATTCCCTTGATTCTGTGTTTTCAGCAGGGCTCCCTGCCAAATTAAGCCTGGCGCCCTTCAGTTCAGAGGGGAATTCTCCAGTCTTCTGCTGAGGTAGGGGAGGGAGAGAACCGAAGAGACTAACTGGCTCTAATGCAAATTTTCCACCATCTCCATCTCAGTCTTCAGAAGTTCCAGTGCCTGCCTCCAGTTCCTCAGGTCTTCCGGATTTCTATGGCATAAACCAGCTTCCTTCCTGGCATATTCTCCCTCTTACCTGGGATTTCTGATTTCTTGCTTGCTCTTCTTTAGGGCAAGGACCTGAGCTCCTTTTTCTACATTCATGCTGAGCGATATGTCTCTTTTTATGGCCTCAAGTACATCTGAATGTCTATAGTTTTTGTTAATCTGGGTCTACCAAGAGGCAGATGCCAACATGGTTTTAGACATGCAAGAGAACATAAAGACAATTTCACCCACATACTAACTAGCAATTATCATATTCCATGATGATACGTGTGATTACTGGTGAAAAAGTCTGTTCTCCTCACTGGCCTGTAAGTGTCCTGAGAGGGACGAGGTGCAGAGCACATCGACTGCACGGAACGGGCTCTTGATTTATGTCCATGGGCTGAATGAATAAAACGCAACCGGCTGGAAGCTGAAAATACGAGTTAGATCCTAGGAAAACTGGGCATGTAGTTTTTTGGGCTGTGAATTCAGGGAGGGGTCTTCTAAAATGGCACAAGAAGGCAAGGGGCCACAGCAGGACAGGTATCACCCTTGGTTTCCTGCACGGGATGGCCTTACTCTCTGTTCTGTGGTTGCCAACATCAACAGTGATTCTTATCCTTAGGAAAGGGGGGATTTGTTGGGATTAGCAGAAATGAAACACCGCATTGGGAAAATGCACTCCTTGTAGCCACAGGACTCTAGGTGGGCATCCAGTGCCTGCTCGCTTTGCTAGGTAGCTGCTCCAGAGTTTCCTGTCTTCACTGAGCCATCCCAGAAGCAGAAACACCGTCCCAAGGTGGGAGGTTATGTCATGTTAGGGAGGGTCCAATGGATGGTCTGGCCAATGTCAGCCTCATCAGGCACAAACAGGGGGTTTCTGTAACAGTTTAACAAGAATCATTACATAGCTTTTGCTGAGCTAAGTGGGGAGAGCATTCAAAGTGACTGCTGTCTTGTCTCTCTGTTATGGATCAGATGTGTGTGTCCCTCCAAAATTCACATGTTAAAGCCTTAACTCCCAATACGATAGTGTTTGAAGGTAGGGCCTCTGGGAGCTAATGAGGTTTAGATGAGGTCATGAAGGCCGGACCCCCACAACAGGCCCCAGAAACCTCCCTCACCCCTGCTGCCCCGTGAGGGCACAGCAAAGGAAAGGTTCATCTGTGAACCACGAAGTGGGCTCTCATCAGACCCCAAATCTGCTGGTTCCCTGACCATGGCATTCCCAGCTCCAGAACAGTGAGAAATAAATCTGTCTTTTATAAGCCAACTAGACTATAGTGTTTGTTTTTTGTACTTTTGTGATAGCAGCTCGGATGGAGTGAAACAAGGGAAATTGGCCTAATGAGAGAAACCGAGGAGACTTTTATGACAGTCAAGCTGAGCACAGTTGGTAGGTCTGCAGTGAAGGCGGGGTTCTGTGGAGGGTGGCAAGGGTGATGCCCCTGTGGTAAGAAAAGCAACAGAATGGAGTGACACAGTGCAGGTGACCTGTGTGCAATTCGATGGTACCACGATGGGCAGGTGCCGGCAGGTGGCAGAAGCCGCGCCCAGAGCCCTGGTCGTTTGGGCTCTGCTTCATAAGAGGGTCTTTGTCAAACCAGGGCAATTCTAGAAGAGTGTCCAGGATGGTGAACCTCCCCATACAGGTGGTTAATTTAAACATTTATCAGAGGCTGATTGATCTTTGAAACGAGACTGTCCATGTGCAGAAAGGTCACCAAACACAGAAAGGTTTGTTTATGATAGAACGGCACATTTAAAATGAGACTCCTGGTTCAAATCCAAATCTAAGAGCTGCATATATATTTTTCATATGATGCTATATAATGTCCAACAATGAAAATCAGTTGTCCTGTAATGTGGCAGGTGAGCTTGGGAATTTTCAACATCTTTGGCCTCTAAGCACGCACAGCTCTACACACACTGATGAAAGATATGGCGAAGTATCTACTACCTCCTCCAAAATTTGCTCTGCGGTTGGCAGAATCTACAGGATTTTGTTCTTCAATTGTAACTGAGCAGTTCGTTCCCTGGCAGCCTTGACGGGCCCCTTCCCCTCCGAGGTGGCGTATTATCTCTGAAAAAGCCCCAGAGTGTCTAGCCGGGGTCAGCTGAAAATTGAGCTTGTAGAGGCAGTTCCTTTATGTGCAAATGTATGAGAGGCAGGTGCACTGTCTGAGCCTTCCACTTTGATCCAGTCCTTTTCTTGCCAATCCTCCCCAGTCCAAAGGGACACCAAAGACACAGCCTAGAGAAGCATGAAGCCCGACAGTGATTCAATGGGAGCGGGTACGATCTACCAGCCCATGTCCTCACGAAGAACTAATTTAGAATGAACAGCCTTGATGCACCTCATGCCCTCCGGAGAGACCCTCTCTCTTCCCTAACTGGGAGAGGAAGTGATGGATCACGGTTCTTCCTCTGAGTGCAGGCTTCAAAGGCCAATTAATGTAACTTGTGTGTAATGCTGCCCCCTTTTCTCAGTGGGACAGTTGTTTTACAAAATACAAAATAAAATGTTTTAAGCTGGAATTTTTAAAAATGAAGACTGCTGTAGGTCTGTCAGAGACTAAATGTTCTGTGAAAGAATGATCTCCCCTGTCTGACGTACTATCCTAGTGAAAACATTGGGCATTTCCTGTGCTCGGCTTCTTCCTTCTCCCCGATCGCAACTGAGCATATGGCTCTCTTCACAGACCCTATGTGCCTGAAGATCATCCTGAGGTACAAGAGCATGGCCGAAGAAATGGTACTTTAAGCTTGATCATTCAGTGTGTTACTGTCAAAGAAGCAAATCTCTAATGGTGGACTTTTTTGAAAATACATCTCCTGGATGGGGAAGGTGTTTGGGGGAGGAGATTGATTTGGGACGCTTCCATTTACCTCATCTAGTTGCATCTCCCTGAGAGTGTCACTGAAGAGAGAAGAAATCTCTCCACTGCCCCCTAACCACCTGGCTTTGAGTAAACCAGAGACATTCAGATTTTCTTCAAAAGCAGTCTAAGCATGAGTTCTTAAGAAGCTTGATATTTTCCACCATGCCAGTGGTCAGGGGCGTGAATACAGACTCAGAAGACGTGGACTCGCCTTCTGTTTATGTTCAACCCACCCCATCATATGTCCTGGATCATGCACTTGCTCCTGAGCTATAAAACTGCATTGCTCTCAGGAGACACTGGACCCCAGGAGCTCGGGGCATTGGCTGTGCAGCCTCAGCAGCCAACCCCAGACTGGCCACAGGGCCTCTGCGTTGGAGGGGTCCTACGCACATCAACCACACACTGCATAACCTGTCTCCACTCCTTCATGTTCTGCTTGCACTTTGGGGGTGAAAGTCACTGCTAAGAACACCTTTTAGAGGTGAAGGACAGAGCACGATTTCCATTTTTGAGAGACCCCTACTTAAACGAGAAGCACGTTGGAGAGATGGTTGAGGAAGACTGTCCTAATGAGAGAGTTTTAGGAAGTGCAAGTTCAAGTGCAGTCATTTCCAACAGAGGGCAGGGCACGGGATGTGGATGTCTGAGGGGCAGAAGCGTGGCGGGAGAGAGAGAAGGGAGTTCTCGGTGAGGACAGCACAGCCCCCCCGTAACAGTTCATCAGTTCTGGAGCCCGTATCTCTGCAAGACCTTGTGTAGCCTCCTCCGAGGGAAAGCAGCCCTGCAAAATGTTCCAACCAGACGGGTTTCCTCAGACCATCCTCTGAGATGCGTGCTTGTCTTCATCGGGCTCTGGACCTGCCTCCACTCTTTGGGATGGAAATGCAGCCCTCTATTCTGCTAAATGCACCGCCCGGGGCCTGTTGTCCTGTTCCGGGTGGGTCTCGGAGGAAAGGAGGGTTTGTATGGAATCATGGTGCCCCTGCTCTGAAGGTACGAATCTCGTGAGAACGTTAGGGCGCCTTTGCTTTAGGGATAAGCTAAAACTACTGGGAGATACACTTCTTGCATGCACTGGTTTGAATATTATATACAGCACTCTGCAAGGTTTCTTTTTTCCTTTGTACTGTTATGGATCATTTTTAATCAGGGATTAGCAGAGATGGAAAATCCAGTGTGAACACTAAGGAGTAGTTTAGAAAATCCAATTTTCTACTCGGCAATAATAATGATATCATGTGAGCATTCAGAAATAGAGCCGTAAAGGGTGCAAACACGAGTAAAGATGAACTTGGCTTTCCGTTTTAATTTCAGCCTTTGTTTATTCCTTGAGTTCCCCTCAGGCTGTTTATGGGTCCAAGGCCACACAGCACACTCTCCACCCGAAGGACCTTCCTTTAGATAAACGGAACCCCCACTTACGGGGTGTAGAGGCAAGGGTGTGCTATGCACTGAACGTTCTTCCCCGCCCCCAGATTCCTATGTTGAAGCCTAATCCCCCATGAGATGGAGGCAGGGCCTTCGGAAATGATTGGGTCACGAAGGTGGAGTCCTCAGAAATGGGACCCGTGCCCTGAGGAGAGAGAGACCCCAGAGAGCTCTCTCCCTGCTTCTTCTGAGGACAAAGCAAGGGGACAGCTGTGAGCCAGGGAAGGAGTCCTCTCCAGATACTCCAGCCTCCCGGAACTGTAGGAAGTAAATGGCGCTTGGTCCAAGATGGGGGCGTTTGAGAGGGGGCCACCGTGTGAAGGCCTGCGTGCAGTTCAGCACAGTGACTGTGAGAGAGACACAAGCGTAAATCAGATGTCTATTTTCTGCACAGGAAAAAATGAGGAGACAGTGCCCGTTTTAGCAGGCCTAATGCTCTCAAAACTCTCCTCCATAAAGCTGTGTTTGCATGTTCTTATGCTACACGTAGTCTACAAAAATAAAATCTTGCTCTGCCAAGCAAATGGCTCACGAGCCACATCCTCCATCATCATGAAGGCAGAAAACAAGATTCTTCAAACAAGGCTGATGCCTCGGCACGCAGCCATAACTGGCCTTAAGCGGGGTGGCTAGAGTGCATTTCTAAGCTCTATTTGCAATAACTATGTTGCCACCTGGGGAAACTTCTAGTGGCTAAGCCCTCATAAACATCTCAACATTCCGTGTCACGTTTCATTTTAGTTTCCTCTGCAAGAAGTCCCAGCCGTCCTGCCTTCAGGGAGAGTAGTCAGCAAAGACCAGCACATTCAGAGAGGATGGAAAGACCTCCCTTCCCAAAGTCCCAGGCCTTTGGGAAGAGACCCGACCTTTCCCGAACCTGCATGTGGGAGCAAAACATCGGGCTGCAGTTCTTTGTTGCTTTTTTAAAAACGAATGAGGGCGCCTGGGCGGCTCAGTCAGTTAAGCATCTGCCTTCGGCTCAGGTCATGATCCCAGGGTCCTGGGATCGAGCCCCGCATCGGGCTCCCTGCTGAGCTGGGAGCCTGCTTCTCCCTCTCCCACTCCCCGTGCTTGTGTTCCCTCTCTCCCTGTGTCTCTCTCTGTCAAATAAGTAAATAAAATCTTTAAATAAATAAATAAAAATAAAAATGAATGAGCTCCTCTCTGAGGACTCCACTCCTGAGGCATCAAGGAAATGTGCATCTTTGTTGCTTTGCTCTGCCTGGGGGGATGCGAAAGGCTTCTGCCATCACTATGTTTCCTTCATCATCTTCCCCCATCCCAGCCTCAGCCAGGGCCCAGAAGATGATGGCCCTTGTGAAGTGCCACGGCACCTGGCTCCTCAGTGCTCTAGAACACAAGCATGCCCACCCGTGCAAAGAGCACCCATGGGGAGCAAAAGATGGACGACCGTAACAAGTCAAGTAAATGAATGAGGTTGCAAACACACGGAGACCTGTGTTCAGAGATTGTTGCAGCATTTGGGTTTTTAAGCATTCAAATATATAGAAGCAAACACAAATGCAAATTTTTCGTTTCTTTTCCTTTCATTTAGGACCTCAGGCTGTTCCACAAGTCTTTTCAAATCCAGAGAAGCCTGCAGGAGACATGCTGCATTCCCAGATACCCGGATTACGTCCGGATTTAAACCCAGGCCCCGGGCCATTCTGCTCCCAGATGCGCAAATGTGGGCCTTGTCTCTCTGAAACACTAGTACCAGGCAGAAATGACTGGAACAACCCAAAGGGTCATCGCAGACCTCGAGCCAGCCAAACTCAAGAGGGGATGACTTCACAGATTCTGTAGGTGCCATGGAAACCAGCCGGTGTCCCAGGAACCCACTGGGATGTGCTTGGCACCTGCAAAATGGTCCAGGATCCCAGCAAAGCATGCTTCGTTTCATTTTGTTCTGGAATGGCGCTGAACTTAAAATCAAGGGTGTGAACTGAGGAGCTTTCTTTTTTATCCTTCCCATGTCTTTGTAATTGTTCTTGTAGTGGCTGACCTTCCACCATTAAGTATGCAGAAACTGGTTTGTTGAGCTTTCTATTTCTTAAACAAACAAACAAACCTTAAAGAGTAACCCTTCTGGAAAGGTGTAAGCCCATAAACCTTGGTTAGTTAGTCATTTCTGAGAGTTGTGTGATGGGATTTAAGTCCTCAAATAAATGGGTTACTGTTGATACTTAGTTTGGAGGAAAGAGAAGACATAAAAGTGCAGCAGGAAATGAGGTGAAGGATTGAAAGGTGGTGTGGTTCCCCGAGATTTTATCTATTTTTAAATAACAGCTTGACTGAGCTATAACTCACACACCATATATAGTTGACCCGTTCAAAGCATGCAGTTCACTGCAAGGAGGCATCCCCTCCCACCCGGGAGAACGGCCATTACGAAAGACAGGAGATGACAGGTGTTGGCGAGGACCCAAAGAAAAGGGACCCTCGTGCCCTGCTGGTGGTAACACAAACTGGTGCAGCCGCGGTGGACAACAGTGTGGGGGTCCCTCAAAAAGTTAAAAATGGAACTACTGTATCGTTCAGCAATCCTATTTCTGGGTACTTATCTGAAGAAAACACTAATTCGGCATGGTATCTGCACCCCCATGGTCACAGAAGCATTATTCATGATAGCCAACACGTGGAAATGACCTAAGTGTTCATCAATGGAAAAACAGAAAAAAAATTATGTATGTCTACATACATGATGGATATACAACAGACAATGGAATATTGCAGAGTTCCAGTTATAAATATATAGGTACAAAAATATGAAGATACAGACTTCCAATTATAAAATAAGTAAGTTAAGGGGATGTAATATACAGCATAGGCAACTATAATTAATAATACCGTAATGCATATTTAAAAGATGCTAAGAGTGTAGTGGTTATAAGTTCTTATCACTGGATCTAGAGTGTATTATGCGAAGTGAAATAACCCAGGCAGAGAAAGACAAATACCATTTCGCTCACATGTGGAATTTAAGAAATAAAACAAACAAAGGAAAAAGGAGACAAACCAAAAAACAGACTCCTACGTCTAGAGAACAAAGGAATGGTCACCAGAGGGGAAGCGGTTGGGGGTTGGGGGAGATGGGTGATGGGGATGGAGGAGCGCACCTGTTCTGATGAGCACTGGGTGATGTCTAGAATTGTTGAATCACTGTATTGTACACCTGAAACCAACACAATACTGTATGTTACCTATGCTGGAATTAAAAAAAAAAAGTTCTCATCACAAGACAAAATATTTGTAACTATTTATGGTGACATATGTTAAAGAGACTTACCATGGTGATCATATCACAAAGCATCAGGAAACTAATATAATGTCAAATATACCTCAATAAAAATTTAGAAATAAAGTGTATAATTCAAGAGTATTTAGTATATTCTGACTCATGTGACCAGTGCCACAATTTTAGAAGCACCATATGCCTTGCCAGTGACTTCCCACTTACTCCCAACCTCCCCTGAGCCCACTATTGATAACCACTAATCTACTTTTTATCACGATAGAGTCCAGAAATTTTGCAGAAACAGAATCACAAAATATGCGGCCTTTTATAACCAGCTTCTTTCATTCAGCATGTTTTGAAGGATCATTCCTGTTAGTTTATTGCTGTGTAATATTCTATTGTCTGGATGTACCACATTTTATTTGTCAGTTCATCACTTGATGGACATTCAGCGCCTTTGCACTTTTTGGTTATTATAAATAATGCTGCTGAACATTGGTGTACAAGATTCTGGGTGGGCACACAATTTCGTTTGTATTAGGTCTGTACTTATCAGTGGCATTTTGGGAAACTGCCAGGCTGATTCCAAATGAGACGCACCACTCAACCTTCCCAACAGCAGTGTATGAGGGTTGCCCTTTCTCCCCATCCTCACAGGCATGCTATCATGTCTTTTTGATTCTAGCCATTCTTGTGGGTGTAAAGTGTTATCTCAATGTGGCTTTTATTTGCGTTTCCCTGATGGCAATGATGTTGAGCATCTTTTCATGTGCTTATTGGTCTTTTGTGTATCTTTTTGGAGAAATTTCTATTTGTGCACCTTGGTCATTTTTATAGCTGGTTATTTGGTCTTTTTATTTTTGAGTTGTGTTTTTATGTGTTATGGATACAAGTGCAAAAATTTTCTTCCATTCTGCCGGTTCTTTTTATTTTATTGATAGTACCTTTTCAGGCACAAAATTTTTAAATTGTGGTGAAGTTCAATTTATCTCAATGTTCTTCTGTTGCTTCTGCTTTTGCTGTGATATCTACTTAGCCCAAAGTCGTGCTTCTTCTGAGGGTTTTGTAGCTCTAGTTCTTACATTAAGGGCTTTGATTCATTTTGAGTTAATTTTTGTGTATATGTGGTATATATACGAGGGATCCAAATTCATTCTTTTGTGTGTGGATTGTCCAGTTGTCTCAGAGCCATTTGCTGGAGCTTATTCTTCCCCCATTAAGTTGTCTTGGTGTCCTAGTTAAAAAGTCAGTTGACCAAAAATGTTAAGGTTTATTTCTGGACTCAATTCTACTTCATTGATCTTTAAGTCAGTCATTATGCCAGTACCACACTATCTTCATTATTTTTGCTTTGTAGTAAGTTTTGAAATTGGGAGATGTTCTTCTTCAAGATTGGTTTGGATTTTCTGGGTTCCTTGAATTTCCATATGAACTTTAGGCTCAGCTTACCAGTTTCTGGAAAAAAAAAAAAAAAAAAGCCAGCTGAGATCTTAATAGGGGTTGTGCTGAAACTATGGATCAATTTGGGAAGTACTGCCACCTTCATAATATTAAATCAGATCCATAAACATGGACTATCTATCCATTTATTTAGGTCTACTTCATTTCTTTCAACAGTGTTTTATAGTTTTCAGAGAATAAGTTTTGGACTACTTTTGCTAAATTTTTCCTGAGTATTTTATTCTTTCTAATGCTAGTGTAAATGGAATTATTTTTCCTAATTTTATTTTCAGACTTTTTATTGACAGTTTATGTAAATAAAATTGATTCTTATATATGGAATAGGTAACCTGCAACCTTGCTGAATGTTTTTATTCCAATAATGTCTCGTGGATTCTTTCAGATGTTGTGCATACAAGATTATATAATCTTCAAATAGAGATAGTTTTATTTTTTTCCTGTTCCATCTGCATGCATTATGTGCAATTTTCTTATGAAACTGCCCTGGATAGAGTCCCCAGTACAGCACTGGACAGAAGTAGTGAGATTAGCGATGAGTGTCATGTCCTGGATTTAGGGGAAAGCATTTGGTGCTTCGTTGTTAAATGTGATGTTATATGAGGTTTCCATAGATGCCCTTTATCAGGTGAAGACTTCCCTTCAATGCTTTGTTTTTGAATGTTTTTATCATCAAGAGTTGTTGGATTGTATCAACTGATTTTTCTGCCTCTATTGAGTCATGTGGGTTTTGTCTTTATTCTATTAATTGACAACATTAATTGACTTTCAGGTGTCAAAGCAACCTCACATTTTTAGGTGAAATCCCATTGATCAGCATGTGTGGTCTTTCTAGAGTTGCTGGATAGAGTTTGCCAGTGTTTTGTTGAGGAATTTTGCATCTACATTCATAAGAGATATGAGGCTATATTTCTTTCATTGTACCGTCTTTATCTGATTTTGGTATCGAGGTAATACCAGCCTCAGTGAATGAGTCTGAAAGTGTGCTATATTCTATTTTTTGGAAGAGTTTGTAAAGAATTGATGTTAATTATTCTTTTAATGTTTAAGCAAAAAAAAAAAAAGTTGGTCTTTTATCAGCTGAATATTTTAATTCAAAGCTGGCTTTTAAACAATACTCTTAAGTCAAAACACTACCAAAGACCACCAGTGGGTTTAATGAAAAAGGAACCTTTCTCTTGAATCAAATTGCGCCTTGATAATAGAAATGTAAACAGAACCTTGATAAGCAAATGTGATAATGGTTGCTAGTCATCCAAATTGCAGATGTGAAGGAATATTTTCGTAGGACTCAGGGTTTGTAGTGGTACATTGAAACGTAACCCCAGCACAGGTGGTCTGATGAATAGAAACGCAGTAGAAAGGTAGATATTAAGCGCCCTCCTTCCCAAGCAACCAAGAGAGGCCCAGGAGAGCAGTCAGGGGAGGGGGCCAAACTTGCACCTATTTCTCAGGACAAAATAGTGCATACAGCCCTGGACCTCGTGGCCGGCCCCATCCCATACCAGTAGCCTGCGGGGCAGGCTCCTTGGCCTCTCCCCTCCTAGCTGGATGCCCCACGGCTGCAAATATCCATAATTATGGAAAATACCCTCGTTTTCTGCTCTGTAGTTGAAATAAGGACAGTCTCTCTTTTTATTACTATTCTAATGGCTTCATGTTCTGAATCACTGTGATATTATTAGTAACGGCAAAGGGGTCTTATTGAGCATAGGCAGAATTTCTCCCATACATCACTTTAAGAGCGAGCGAGCAAGCTGACAGGTTAACGAAGCTGCCCAGACACGTGGCTAAACCATCACAGGATGCAGCAATAAAGGGAGCGTGTGGGGATGAGACAGGAGCGCTTTGCTCGGTCACTCGTTCCGGGTGATATTTACCTGAAACGTGAGCTCTGTACCTCAGAACAGACAGCGCACTTCTTAACTGCATGGCTTTTATCCCAACAGCACTCCTTAAATATGCAGCATTTTACTTTTAGTACCTGGGGCTTTCAAAAATGTTGACAACCTTATCTCCAAAATGGGATAAAGAGAATCACCTTGAAATATAAAGGACACAGAACACAGCAAAGAGACAACACAGGTCCTGTATTAGTGTAAGCCATGGAGGCAAAACTCTGTCTTACACGGGGTCTGAGCCGTGGCCTGACACCACCCTCCCGGTACGAGGTGTGTAAAAGCGCTTGGGGATGAAGTTCTATTTTTCCTGAGGGTGTCCGGTGTGTCTCCTACACCAGCGGCTACAACTTGAGAGCCAGTTACTTTCAACCCAGTGTTCCACGCATTCATGTGAGTGCATACCCTCGTAAGTGAAGGGTGTGATGGCTTCACCCTGATTCCACCAGGTGACTGAGACGTGGGCAGACGGCTGCTGGCATGAAGGACCGCTGGGCAGGAGCACACAGGCGCCCCGGCCCCAGGGACAGCATCAGTGGATAAGAGACACGTGGGGCCAGGCCCCCCCCCTGCTCACTCCCGCCTGAGGCCAGGGCCCCAGGGCCCATTCATTTCCACCGTGGTAGCAGAACTGGCCTAGATGGCGCGTCCTGAAGTGTGACCTAGGCTCTTCTGGAAAGGCAGCAGTTTATGCTGATCTGGGGTGCCTTCATCAGGAGAGCACCCCCGCTCTCCCTGCCCCTTCTGGCCTCCTTCTTGTCTTCTCCCTGGTTTGGGGGCCTTTATCCTCTCCTGTCAGCATTGGTCCCATCAGCATCTCAGATTCACCCCCCCTGGGGTGTTCTCCCAGATTCCACTCTCACTAAGCCCTTACGGCTGCTCACAGCATTAAACAGCGGAACGGGCGAACATTGTATTGTCTGCGTTCACCTGTGACGGGATCCTGGTCAGTGCTCATCATTCACGTCTGGCAGCAGCTGCGACACACTTGATACCAGGACACAAGGCACGACACTGACAGACGGGGCCCAACCTAGGGAGCCAGCCGGTCAGTCAGCGGGAACATGAAGGAAAAGCTTGGGATGCATTTTGGCGATTCCAGAAATACGCGTCCTCAGGGAGGGAAATGTGACACATGTGACTTATTCGGAGCTTGTAAACTCCTGTTCGGACTATCGTCGCCCCGCACTTGTCAAGCTCAGATGTCAGCGCCGCAAACCGGGGAGGCAGTGCAGACAGGAAGTGGGACCTCGATCCTTAAAGTATTTAAAGGCAACGACTAAAATTCCCCGCTCTTTCTTCTTCTGCCTTCTTCCCTCGACTTGCCCTATGGTGTGACTATTCTAGAAAAGAAAAAGTAACAGGACTCGGCATGGTCCCAAAGTCAGCGATGGGCTGGTGAGGTCCTGCTTGGGAAGCCGCCACTGTCTTTACAGTCACACAAAACCGTGGGATAATTGAGAAGCTCTGGCTTTAGTTCATCTTCCGAAGGTTCTGGAAGTCAGGTTTCTGGAGCGGTAGAGGAGAAGATACAAAGGATGCTAACACAACTGAATCTGACAAGAAGAGGGAAGAAAGGGGCAGGGGAAAGCTTTGCAGAGCCCGATGTGACTTCTCAAAGAAAGGAAGGCTAAGGCCTCTGGGTCTCAGTCCATTCCAGCTGCACTAACAAAGGTGCCTTACACTGTGTGGCTCGTAAGTGGCAGAAACCGGCTTCCCGTGCTTCTGGAGCCTGGGAAGTCCAGGACCACGGTTGCTATCTGCTGAGAGCTCTTCTCCTGCTTCACAGACGGCACCTTCTCTGTGTCCTCAGAGGGCGGGGCGTGGAGAGGGGCGAGGGAACTCCCTGGGGTCTCATTTATAAGAGTACAGATCCCATCACCGGGGCTGCCCCTCCTGACCTACTCACCTCCCAAAGGCTCCACCTCCTGACACTATCACCCTAGGGGCTGGGATTTCACACGTGCATGCTGGGAAGGACACAGACATTCAGACTAGAGAACACTGGTAAAGCCCCTTTCTCCGGACATCCCTTCTGGGGAAGAACCTTCACCAAAGGCACACAAGCTCCTGGTGTCTTGCTGCTGGGCTCCCCTTTCTTCTTGGGGACTTTGGGTAAAATGCAGCGCTTCTGAGCAGAGAGACAGGTTAGGATGCCCCTTCCTCGGCACCGTCTTTACTGGGATTAGAGGGGAAAGTCTGTCCGTGCTCTGGGTGCTGGAGGGACCGGGGCCACGGGACCAGCACCTCAGGAAGCTTGCACTGAGTCCCTCTTGAACTGCCTCCCTGGCCAGGAGGACCCACGAATGCTCACGTTCTCAACACTCCGTATTTGCGGTCCTGAAGAATCTGAGAAAGCCGGGACAGAGACAGGAACTCTAACGCGGAGGTGAAGAAAGGAAATCCCTCACCCCCTCCTGCTTCTCACAATATCTGTGCGCTAGGGTCTATGCCTGAGACACTGAGAAGGAGTGGGTTCTCCTGTTGTCAGTGGGCGGCTTCCTTTTCCGCACGAGATTCCACGTAGGAACAAGAATCATTTAAGTAGGGACCCTTCTCCATCCCACAGGCCTCCTCCTTTAGCTGTGTCCCCTGGTCCACGGGGAGGGGCGGCACCAACCTGCTGTCGCCTGTGTGTCTGCAGAAGGGGCTTAGATGCTCAGCTCAGTTTCTTCATCTGTAATAAGGAAAATAACTTGTAATTTGTAATCCACGGTGGAACGGATGGATCATTTAGAAATTCTGCCATGTTATTTTAAGGCTTAAATAAGCATGTCCATCAAGGTGCTGCCCCTTTGGTAAATATTGCTACACTGTTTTACTTCCCTGGCTTTTTCTCCTGACCTGCGGATGTGCCCAGAGGCTCTGAGCTCCCCTCCTCTGCATTAAGAGAAACATCTGGAGATGCTTTATGAAGACACAAGGTCAATGTCTATCTCCAAAAAGGGGCCAAATTCCAACCCATAGAAGTATTATTTCCTTCAATCAAATCAGTCTTTAGAAGGTAATCATTCATGGGATTTCTCAGCCTCTATAGTTATGTGAGTCAATTTCTTAGTTTAAATATACACATATAGACATAATAATATATAGTGTATGGTATGTAGTTATATATAAGATGTATTATGTATATGTAAAATAATACATTGTATATATAGTGTATCTATATCTGTATATCCTGTTAGTTCTGTTTCTCAGGAGAACCCTGACTAATACACTCGCCCAAAATAGATCCCATAATATGACTTCAGTGTCTTTTGAAGAGACATTGGAAATCTTTTAATACCTACGTAAAATTATACTGCTTAGAATAGGAGGAGAGGAATCTGGCTCTTGGAGTCGTAGTTCAGAGCATAAGTTCAGGGAGCAGACTGCCTGGACTCAAATCCGGGCCCCATCAAGTGCAAACAAGTTGGCATCGGGATGGTTATTTAACCTCTCTGTGGCCCAACACCCTCCTCATTTAAACAGCCATAATTATTATTGTAAACTTTATGTAAGTGTTTGCTAATATTATGACTATTATTACTATTAGAATTACTACAGACATATGTTAGAAGGAGTCTTAAAATCAGTAACGAAACTAGGATACTGAGTCAAGAGCGTGTTGGGATGGAGCACCTCCCTCCTGGGAACGAGGAACGTCCTGTGTGCTCCTTCCCTGACACACGCCCGCCCACCCACGTGGGTGTTCTCATAGCTGCCTCAAGGGACTCCTCCTTGACCCCACCTTATGGCCTTTGTCCTTCCCAAGGAAGACATTGTGCAGAATGTGTTAAATTTCTTGTACAAAATTGTTTATTTGCCTTTCCTTTGTTTGTAACTTATCTGTAAAAGGCTCCCCCCTGCTGTCAAAAAATATACATGTATAGTAATTAGGACTTCATTCCTCCATGTTTTCTTCCCTTATCTTACTGTCATTGTCCTGAAACCTTATTTTAGAAAATTGATCAAGTAACATGTTGCATGTGGCTTACTCTGGATATATCTAAGCCCTTCTGCACATCTAAACTTAGATGGAGTTGGTCAAATGAGGGAACATCTGGGCTATGCCTTTTTTTTAAGTAGTTTTCTTTAGGAGCTGTCAGCATGTTGTTGTTGAAGTGTGGGGTTGTAACTCTGCGTGGACTATGGACAGTCAACAATATGTACTTAAAAGTTGCACTATTGCAAAACGGGTGTATTATCCAGGTACTCGTACACTGTTTTCTTGTACTGCTGGTCCTATACCAGCAACATTTTCTTTTATTGTCACTTGCTTTTGAAACGTGGTTTAGCCACTTAAAGAAAATCTGCTTGTGGCACAATTTGCCTCCAATCCATTCCAAGTTGTATATTTGTTTTCCAATAAAAAAATTACAATTAAAAAAAAATTCTTCTCTCCCTTGTCCTTCTACTTGTTCTCCTCCTCCTCCTTTTAAATCTGGGAGCTTACAACTGACACGAGATGGGTCCCCCTTCTTTGGCTGAATTTAGAAGGGGTAATCGGGAGGCTTTCGGAATGACGTCACCCGGCCATGTGAAAAGCTGTGTTAAAGAGGCCATGATGTCAGGGAGAAGCAGAAGGGCCTCCTGGAGCGCTCAGAGCTCCTGAGACGCATCTCACTGCTGTCGTCTGCTCTCTGGGCATCCACATACCCCGAAAGTCACCCAGGGAGGAAACTCCCCGTTTAAGGTGTTTGTAACTTCTCTCTCTGAGTCTCATTCTTTAAGTTTTGGAGGGAAGTTTTGGATGATTCCTTAGCACATAAAACATAAAAAGTGACTGGCCTAGACATGAAGTAGACTTTCCTCTCATAGTTCCTTCCAAAATGGGAAACCAGTTTTGTGCATAGTCCTGGTTCTAGGAGGA
Organism: Callorhinus ursinus; assembly: GCF_003265705.2. Taxonomy (NCBI): domain Eukaryota; kingdom Metazoa; phylum Chordata; class Mammalia; order Carnivora; family Otariidae; genus Callorhinus; species Callorhinus ursinus. Next base: position 88,893,966 of record NW_027397065.1, on the reverse strand, counting down.
GCCTAGTAGCTAGCTTGGGCTTTGGACCCAACCCAAAGGCAGTGAAGATGCCAGTCAACCTACTACCGAGGCCTAAGGCCTGGTTTTAAAATTTAGTGCGAAGAAATTCTTGTCTCATAAATTTGAGTTAATTTCTTTTGTGCTTGTGGCTTAATTAATAAGAGGGCCAGAAGCTGAACAGGTGGCAAGAGGTAAATGAAGAAGTCTTCAGGGAACAAAATGGGTTTCATGGGGAGAGCCCCAGTTGTCAGCCTGGAGTGTGCCATCTCGAGCCTCTAGGGGATAATGTACTTCCCTGCCTTCTCCCACCCCTGGAGCTGCTTTCCTTGCATTGCCTGGTTCCTGGCCCTCCTTTATCTTCATCTTTGGGGCCAATTTAACTCTTTTTCCCTCTACTTCCATTACCGGACCTTCCTCTCTTCTGTCCATAGTTAATGCTCCCTTCAGCCCTCTCCTATATCAGCAGGGAAGGAAAAATTCTTCCTCTACCCTTCCAGGTCTTCCAGCTGGATGAAGAATTACATTTATATGAGATAGGTTCGGAGGAGAAAAAAGCCCAAAGTTTTATTACATGCCTACAGAGGCCCAGTAATGAAATTAAGGCCTAAAGAAATGTCCAAGGCCGGCAGTTTTTATACTTTTTAGACAAACAGACAACAACTTGGTGAGGAATTAACAGGATAAAGAAAACAGGTGTTTGGGAGCTTTAATTAATAAGGAATTCAAAGCAGAATTTGGGAAGAGGTAGCCGATTAGAACAAAAGTAACAAGGTTTGTTTCTACAGCATTCTTGGCTTAGAATTTCCTATCTCTGGTAATAAGGATGTCTTTTTTACTTCTTCCTACAGGGAAGGTACCTTTCACATGGAAGATTTACTTCCTGCTTTCAGGGGGACAGAGGAGGATCTGAGTGTCCTGTATGTACCGGCTGTTCCTTAAATAACTTGTATTTAAAATAACCAGTAAGCTGAAGTGTCACATTTTGGGGTGGCCTGCCATGGGCCCCTACATATGCCTATGATTACATTTAGGGCACAGCAGAATAATGCAGAATGGTTTTCCCATCTATATCCCTAACTGAAGTACATCTACAAAGAAACTTTTTCCATGTAAGGTCACCTTCACAGGTTGGAGGTATTAGACCTGGGTGTCTTTAGGGGACATGTTCCTCCCTACCACACTGGGGTTTGGATTCTGATTCCCGTGTGGCCTGCACTCCAGTCCCTGTTGTGAGATCCCTGGGGCACCCCTCAATCCCTGGACATGATCCAGGCACTGGAATGGCCTGCAGTAGATCTTGGTTTATTTTTCTGCTTTATTTATGCTCCTGTGGCTGCAAGAAAAACAAATATAAGACTTAAAAACATGATAAATATAATCATATCCTTGGACAGTTGACATATCTCTGTTAGGAAACTTTAGGCCTATAAAAATTTTATGGATTTGCAGGCTATAAAATAAATATACCTAGAATCAATTATGTTCTTCCCATACCATCAGTAACCTGGAATGAATCATTTATAGGGAACTTCTATTTACAATAGAAAGGAAAATATAAAATACTTAGAAACAAATTTAAGAAAGGATGCATGACCTTTATACAACAAGTGACCAAAGTTTATTGGGGAATATATAAGCCTTGAATACAATGATGCACATCCCACTTTCTAGGTGGGAAAGATAAATATGATAGTGTCAGTTTTTAGCAGATTAAAAGATGGATTCCACTTCGTTTGGTTATGATTTGTCATGGAACATTAGGGAGGGGTTTCCAGGTTCATCAAGAAGACACAATCGCTGAGTATTTAGACAGAAAGAAGACTAGGAAGGAAAGAAACGTAAGCTGGGTGGCTGAGAATGAAGCTGTAGAGCCACAGGGACCAGGGCTGAAAGCAAGTGCATCATGTCGGACCTGTGTCTTGAGGAAGCCATGCCGCCCTGGAGAAGTGAGTTTCCTTGTTTGTGAAACGGAGGCATGTCAACATCCGTAAGTGAATTCTGAGAGGCAGTCTCAGAACCTTTAAGTAGAACTGATACAATGTGTTCTGGAAATGCGTTTCTGATGACGCAGGCCATATTCCCTGTGATGCTGGAGATGGTGTTCAGTGTGAAGACTTTACATAAAATTGTTCTGGGACGATAGAGAAAGGGAAAAATGATTTAAATGAGTGTATTGGTTTATTTCATATACAATTAGACATGTATGCAAAGTATATTAAATAAGTAAAAATCCATTTCAACCATGTCATGGAAAAATTAACACATTCGATTTGGATAGCAGTAATTTTAAAATATTCTCCTTGGAAAACTGGAAGATGGGCAGGATTTCGGCTTTCTTATTGTGCCAGCACTTCCTGTAAGTTGTCTTGCGTCAGGGAGTGGGGCAGCTGGGTTGTGAGGGAAGCAGGTGGAGCCTCCGCACTGACCTTTGCAAGAACTCAGACCGCGGACCAAGCTAAGAAGAGGATGGCAGGGCACACCTTCTTCGTCAGAATTTGAAGAGCAATGACTAAGCAGACAGACAATAAGCAAATGTAGCAGCAAGAGGCACAGGATGACTAAGAGCTGTCACAGGAATAAATGATCAGGTCTGCCAGAAAAGGTCTCACCTGGCAAACTTCCCCAAAATAGAAAGCAAATTGCCTGGATGCCCTTGAATCCTCTCCCTCGTCCCTGAGCTCCTGAAGAGCAGTGCCGGCTCATACAGGCGGCGGCACCTGTCTGGACACCTGGTCCCATCCTGACTTACCCCGGCAGGACCCTGGTCAGGCAGCCCCCTCACTCCAAAACACTCTCTGCAGAGTGCCTCCCCCTGGAGGGATCAGCAGGAGCCAGGCCCCACCTGAAATCCCCGCTGGTCCCCCTCTCCCTGAGGAGCACTTTCTGAAGAAACCCAGCACAGGAATTCTTATCTCTGGGAACCCAGCCTAAAGCATAACTCAATTTTTCTAAAAAAATGGAAACAGCAAAAAATGACAAATGGAAGTCAGGTGACACACTGAGAGACATTTGCAATGGGTGTATGGTACAAAGGGTAACAAAAAGGGATTACTCCAAACACATAAGAAAAAGAGAAGGAACACAGCAGGATAAAAGAAGAGAGAATATGAACTGACAACTCAGAGAAAGGGACGTGCAAATGACCAAAAAACATCTGGCCATGTGCTTCTCGCTGGGGAAAAGTGAACAAAACAAGACTGATTTGTGTCCATCAGATCGGAAAATCTAGAAAATTTAATAATAACGAGGGTCCGTGGATGTGAAGGGAAATCACGGATCTCAAACGCTTGTCTTTATAGCCACTTTGATGGGCAATTGGAAGTATGTCCTAAAACGTAAAATCCCTCTGACCTGTGGCCCCGGAGTTTAACGTCTTCATTTATTTATTCATTCATTCAAAAAGTATTTGTGAAGTGCCAGGCATGTCCCCAGAACCGTCCTGGGCCCTGGGATGTTGCCTCCAGGAACCTGGGCTAACACCGCCTGCTTTTTTGCCTCCTGCACCAGGGGGAAATGTGCCCCATAAATGCCGGAGCTCCTCGGCCTCAGTGAGCGGAGCAGAAGATCCCGGGTCCCTTGCGCAGTGTGGGTTTGAGCTGCATGAGGAAGCAAGCAAGGGCCGGATGCTCTGGTGAAACAAAGACAATTGGGTGATTTGGATCTTAATTATCTTTATCTCCGAGCCGGGAGCACTACAGCCGAGCTGAGCTGACCTTGATAAGAGCAGCCTTCACTCAGGGCAGGTAGAAAGGTCAAACAGAATGACGGGAAACTTTGATCCTTCTCGGGGCCGCAGGGTGACTTACCAGTCTCCTTCCAACAGGGTTATGGCGTAGCCGTGCTGAGCATTATTCACGGCCCAGCCAGAAACATCCCCGTCTGGCCGCCAGCAGCACCATCTTTTATATTCTCCACGCAAACCACCCGACCCTCTGCCGGTGTGGGGTTTTGCGTTCTCCTGGGAAGGATAGGCTGTAATTCAGGCGAAAAAGAAAGGGGGATAAGAGGTTAGGGAGAGGTAGGTATCAAGACAGGGTTGCTTTGAGACAGGGTTTTTATTCCTGAAAGATTAGGAATGTCCCCAATCCCCATCAATAGACAAATGGCCAAAGAAACTATGACACCGATGGTAGCTCACAAATAACACCATATATTTCTATACATATATGTGTCCATGAATACACAGAAAAAAGACATGGAAGCGTATCAACCAAATAATAGTGATAATATTGGGAGAGAGAGAAAAGGACGAGGCACTTTAAAGGGGACTGTAGTGCCAGCTATAACATTGTAATCATTATGCAAGAAAAGAAAATGTATCCGTGGGCTGCTTTTGTTACTCTTCGTAAAAGGCATAATTGCATATGACCCTGAAGATATGCCTTTATGCTTTACGTATCAGAAAATATTTTCAAATTTTCCAAACATAAAACCAAATATCCACAACCATATGTGGAAATACGTATATAAAACATTTCCAGAAAATTCCACGTAATATGGAAACCCATGCTATTCATCCAAAATCATTAGACTCCAGGAAATTATCAAGCCAATAAATGTTTATTTATTGAGTTTCTATAATAAGTCAAACTTCCTTGAGCATTAAATCTCCGTGAGGATTGGCTGCCAGGGAGGCACTCTCCCCGCCCCGCCGCCCCCGTGGCAGAGGCAGCAGACAGACAGCCTCCCCTGGCCTCCTTCATGCCCCCTCCTCCTCCAGGCTGGGGTCACGCAGTGACCACATGGAGGAGGGCTGGAGGGGGACACCCCGCCTGGACCCAACACAGATGATCCCTTCTAAAGGTTGGCCTTTGCTCTGGGACCCCGTACTGGCTGCCAGCCCTCTGAGGCTCCTCCTGCCGGGTCCTCTCCGGCTCCCCTCGCCTGCCTCCCACGAGTGCCCCGTCCTCATTGCTCACTGTGGTTGGAGACTCCTCCGTCCCCTCCCGCTCCCTTTCTCCTCTGTCGTTCAAAGGCATTCCTTGCATACGCCTTGGCTTCCAGCTCCCTCCTCACCTCACCTCTGTTTCCCAGAGGACGGAGACTGACACAGAGGTAAAAGTTGTATCTATTCTGCTCAATCCTCCAGCCCCTAGAGCCTCACAAGTAAACACCAGTACAGAAAGTAAAACCACAGACATGAAATACACCCAAACCAAGGAACAATCAAAGTGCAGAAGAAAGCTGTGTTGTAATATGTTATGCTTTTCAAATTAGCCAAATAAATAATGCTGATGAGTTGATTGCGAGGCTGGTATAATCACATCCTGCTAGTATTTATAATTAGCCTATCATTTTCAAAGCTAGCTTGGCAACACGAATAAAGAACGTTAACCGTGATCCAGCCGCCCCCTGTCTCAGGACTGGTTCTGAAGCAATCTTTAAAGCAATTTTAAAAATAAAACAGGGGCGCCTGGGTGGCTCAGTCAGCTAAGCGTCTGCCTTTGGCTCAGGTCACGATCTCGGGGTCCTGGGATCGAGTCCCGCCTCAGGGTCCCTTCTCTGCGGGGAGTCTGCTTCTCCCGCTTCCCTGCTTGTGCTCTCTCTCTCGCTCTCTTGCTCTCTCTCTCTAATAAATAAAATCTCTAAAAAAAATAAAATAAAAATAAAACAAAACAAGAAAACAACTAATATATACCACGTTAGCCATTGTGCCAGTAACCGTCAAGTAAATAAAGTGCATTTCCAACCACAGGAAACTGGTCACTTGAAGGAGGTCTATCATTTAGAAAGAAAGAGGCTGAAATACAATTGAAATGAACTCTAAGTGGCTGCAGGAGCCACAGGGGCATGAAGAGAGCTGGATTTACAGAATCTTGATCTTCTGGAGCAGTGCTTTTCTGCTCCAGAGCACTTCCTTATCAGTGGAGGGGGAGGGGTGGTGACTTTCATCCCTCCTCTGAAGTGGATGCAACCAGAATCCCTGGCACGGGACACTCTGTTTCTCCCCGTGGGATAAATAGAGTTTATATCATGTCGGGACTCATTTTATCCCCTAACCCTCAATGCCCCAGAGTACACACTCGGTTTTGTTGATTTTCAGGGACAATGATCCTGAGGCAGCTTATCGACTTTCCAGAGCTCAAACAGAAAAGAACGACTTACACGTACAAATCCATTGTAAGATGCCTCTGGTTTCCAAAATGTTGAGAAGAGCGCCAATGTGCGTCTTTGAGCTGGGGACGCAGAGTGGCGGAGCTAAGCCAGAGTCCAAGGACCCAGTCCACTCCTACCAGCCACTGTGTACCACACTCCCCTTGTTCACTGTCAGTACACAAGCTGGTTTCCCGCTTGGGACCCCTGGTGTGAGAAATATCCAGGAAGAGCACAACCAGCTGATTCTCACATGCTCACGCACACATCACACGTGTGGACCAGCAACAAGAGCCTCACAAAACCAACCTACATTTATTACTTGGACTGCCTTCTGTCCTCTTCTACCCTGTCATCTAATGCCTTAAACGTGCTCCATTTCTGCAAACACAGGCGAGTCACCACCACAGAATGAAGCCTCTGCCCCAGGAGAGTGGCTGCGAGTTTCAGGGTGGGGTGTGCTGTTGGGGAAGCGGCAGACCTGAAATAAAACAGAGAGTTTTACTTAATGGTCTCAGAATTGCAACAATTCGGGGAGCACAAGTTCAGGCAGCAACTCAAATTACGTCCTTCCGGGGAGCAACAGCCAGGTGTTAAAGACACAGGGGAACGCTCCTGTATGTTGTTTACAAAGAACTTTGGTCCACGCTGGTGGCAGAAGAGGAATCCTGGCTGAACATAATCGGCGGCTAAGGCTCTCAGTGAGCAAACGCCTGCTTCTATGGCAAGTGGCAGGTGTTCCTGCAGAGTCCTTGGAGCATTTGCGGTTTGGTCCGTGGGTACATGTCCTCCACCTTGTGGGAACAGGCAGAAGGCCCACCTCCTTCATGGCTTCCTGGCTCCATTTGAAAGCCCAAGCGGTGGGCAGTAGGAGATAGAAAGGACACTTGACAGAAGTGGCCCTATTTGATCTCACTTTTCACGGAGCATGCCATAGAGGAGGCACCATATCCAAAGAGTATTCTTGCCGCCAGGATGAAGGTATGCCTGGGCGCAAGGCACTCGTTCACACTTGTTCACACTCACAGTGTGTGCCTCCTGTCCAGGGTGCCGGGGACCTCCCGGAAGCGGCCAGGTCTCGGATGAGACGGCTGAGAACCCGCTTTCTGAGTGGAAGTCAGAGGTTATCTTTACGTACTTACTCCTCCCCACTCTCTTGAGTCTTGAAGGCTTCCCATGGACTACCGGAAGTTTCCGGAAGTTTCCACACCATGCGGAGATGGGTTGCTTGATCAGTTCCTGGTCACTCAAGGCCTTCTGGACACATCTGCTGGGGGGGGGTCTCGTCAGAGTGAGGGTGACAAGTGGGCAGGTATCTGCCCCGTTGGGCCGGCTTCCCGGCCTCCCATTTTTGGCAGGGGCTCGGTGGGGCCCGCGGTGGTTCTGCGCTGTTGTGAAACACTGGGAAACCCATGAATGCTGGAAATGGTCCACAGCAGTACCAGAGCCCAAGGGCCACGAGAACTCTTCACAGTGACTGGAGGAAAGTGGCGAGACACCAAGCTGCTCCGTTCACCTTTCTCCACATCCAAGGCTGACACGTTTGGATGGAGAACTTTATAAAAAAGGAAGCAAGAGAGCAGTGATCTTCCAGGTTACATTACACAAGACATCTCTCATACTTTTCTATTTTACACTCAGAACAATCGTGGGACACATGCACCTGCCTGAATTCACAGGGAAATAAGACCCCGAAGGGCCATGGAACTCCCAAATGTCACACAAGCCAAACGGTGTTGGGAAGAGGAAGGTCTGCAGACGTGTCCCTCAGGAGCATTGGGTCGGGTTTGCAGCAGGGAGGACTGGGGTGTTAATCCCAGCAGCGGTGTGAATTGAGAAGCTGCCCTGGGTGTGTAGCAGTGCTGGTGAACGGTGGTTTCTCATTTGGGATGGTGCATGCCGGTAATTCCTGAGTCATTATCTTCTAATGCAGTGTATTCATTCCAGCAAGTGCACCCGCCCGGGGCGCCTGGGGAATGGATTCATGTCAGGTGATATAGACGCGATAAAGCCCGGTCTGACTGTCTTGCTTCTGTGATCAAAGGAAACATGGCCCTCATGTATCCACAGTGCACCTGCTGTACGTGACTTTCATCAGGAGACCGGAGACACCGTGGATGAGGTGCTGCGGGACCTGCCCATGTGGTCAGCAGGTCACTGGAAGCAGTGTGGGGCATGGACCCCTGTGCATCAGCCGGGCCCCAGATTGCAGCCCATCCCCCCCTCAGGAAATGCTCTTCTCCGTTTCCCATCTTCGGTGGAACCAGCTCAGGATACATGGATGCATATCACAGTAAAGCTTTAAACACCCCACGGATATTGTAGGGTTTGCATCCTTTTAAAGATTTGTGACGTGAAGGGGTTTGAGTAAGGAATGAAGTAATGATGATCTGATGTCCGATGAGGGAGATTGGGAATATTTTGCTTACTATTTTTACATAGAAATAAAATGTGGGGGAGACCACACAATATCTGGGTACTCAAGGCGCCATTATCAAGAGGCGAAAATTAAGGAAAGAATAATATATCGGAAATAAGTTTAATACATCTAATACCGGTGTGAACTGACGTCAACGCAAGCCCGAGGATGGAAGAGCATCCTGTCCATGCTGCAGGCAGAGTCTGTGATAAAGGGGCCGCAAGGCAACCTGCTCCATTTTCTTGTTATTTGTAAGAGTGTCACACATACAAACACACACTCATGCACTTCACAAAAAATTGATGTGCTATCTCACCGATTTCCAGAGGCATGATTCAACATTTTTTACAAAACTGTATTTAAGAATTCAGCACTTGATAAGAGAATTTTTACAGTGAAATTCTGTATTCATGTGATAGCAGTTTGCTTTTCTCACACTTTATCCCTTTCTGTCACTCACTGAACACACCAGACTTCTGATAAATTAAACTCCTATAATATGTACTTTTCTATAACATTATGTTTATTTTTCAGAACTGCTGGGTTGATGACCCATCTCCACAGTTTAAAAAAAATAGATACGGTCTTCCCCCCAAATATTAGGTGATCCTAATCAACGTCGAATGCTTAGCATCTGCACTTCTAGATGTGTCGCTCTCCTGCAGACACGCATGTTGAAGGTGTATAAATGCCCAGGAAAACATGGGGAGAGGCGCAGAAGAGACCGTCTCTTCCACTTGTGTCTCTACGTTTTCTAAGGAGTATAAATTCCGTAAGAGCCCCGTTAAGAGACTTATCTATTATTTTCAATATCCATCTTAAAGAAATGTCAAACCATATCATTTTATCTGTTTCATTTATCAAAGCCTACCATTTCCATTCTGCTTTTCTTTCTGTTCTTGTCAAACAACTTTCATTTTCCAGAGACATGTAAAAAGGACCGACGTAACATGCCAACGCAAAACACCGAGAGGAGGCTTGAATTAGATTGTCAGCGATGATGTCGAAATATTACTCCAAGGACAGCTTGTGAAATAGGGAGACAGTGCAAACTGCCTGACAGTCTGGCCAGCACCCACGTCTCGCCTCTGTCACAAGAACACAGGGGGGCTCACAGGGGCTCCATCTACCTCTGTAGGGGGGAGGGTGAGCAAGCGCCTGCTGTTCTCACCCACCGAGGTCAGCTGGGAGAAGACCACCAGCCTTCTCCTGACTAGTGAGTCAGCTGTGCCCGGTGCTTGAGAACCCTCAGAGAATCCCTGCCTCACAACAGCAATAATTACAATAATGGTGGTTAGGGCTGGTGGCCCCTGTTGGCGGGAGCTCTGAGGCCTTCGCTCTTCAAGGAAGCTCCACCTGCAAATGCTCCCCACAGCTGACCAGAAGTGAAGACCCTGAACCAGAGCTTCGCATCTCTGATTGTTCAAAATCACCTTCAACTTGTGATCCTTCATTAGGCTTTGCAGATTTAAATGTCCCCTATTCACCTAGTTTCTACTCTGGGAGCTAAAGGGTTTTGTTGTTGTTGTTTGACCGTTTGTTTTGTAATAACTGTTGTAAGAAGATAAGGATCTTTTCTAACCTATTGGGACATTGGAAGAATTATTTAGGAAAATCGAATGACAGAGCAGTCTATGCATAAGTAGGTGGCTGGCTAATATTTGCGATGTCTTGAAGTCCTGCTTGGCTTCATTTATTTTGTTTGAAATAAACTGCATTTTCATCGTCATCAGGATGTGTGAAAACACAGCAGAGAGAAATGGTTCTTTATCCTGATTCCTACAAAGGAGGTTTTGTAATAAATCTGAATTTCAAATGATTCCTCAAACACCTCTGATGGGGTTGGGTAGGGTCACTTCTAAACTTGTAGAATGCACTTTAGGATGCACAGAGCACTTCGCTCTGAAGGAGAGAGAGGGATGAGCCTGGCTGACAGGTCCTCGGTCATTAACCTTGTGCTGGGGACACTGAGATGCCACCGTGGGCTCAATTGCATGCCCAAAAAGATACGTTGACGTCCTCATCCCAAATACGTATGGATGTGGGTTTATTTGAAAAGACGTGCTTTGCAGATGGGCTCAAGGTAAGATGAAGCCATAGCACATTAGGATGGCGCTAATCCAGAACTGGTGTCCTTGGAAGAGGAGAGGAGAGGAGACACGGATCCAGACACCGACAGGGAGAACGCCATGTGATGACGTGGCAGAGATGGGCATGAAGTGTCTGCAAGCCAAGGAATGCCGGGTTGCCCAGCAAACACTGGAAGCTAGGAGAAGGGGATGGAAGGGGTCTCCTTTAGAGCCCTCAAGAGAACATGGCCCTGCCAACACCTGATTTTGAACTCACTGAAGCCACAGAGCCCTCAAGCGGTCAATCTTAAGTTTCTCCCAGGAAAATCATGAGTATCGATCAGAGAACACAGCATCCCCGACACGCAAGGAATCCCTGCCATCATCCAAGAACTGAGATTCCTAAGTTTACAGGTCAAGAAACACAACAGAGATCCGACAAGATCTTTTAAATTTATTTGTAACTATATTAAGAAAAAATATCCATTTGCTTCTAGGCCAGTCCCCCTAGGGTGGACGCCTCAGGCATATACTTGGAGCAATTAGGTCAGTTGTCCCCTGGTAGCTATAGAAAGCCAGCCCTCCCTGGGCCCTTCCTCCTCGATTTGCCAGGGGTCAGGGTGACTGTCACTTTCCTGGTGACTTGTGGAGACTGGCATCTCTGAGCGGAGGTAGAAACTAAAGACATGTCGTCAATGTCCTCTGGGAGGGCGATGCCGTCACCTTCCTGGGAGGGTTTGGCCTCTTGGGGGCGTCGTGGGGACATTCTGCAGGGTCCATTCCCAGGCTCCGCCCTTGTCTGTCCTCTTCACAGACCTCCCTCCACTACAAGAGTTTTGAGCAGGGAACAGTTGTGAGGATGCCTGTTGGAAACTACAAAAGCCAGTTAAGCCAGAATGGGTGCACGTCCTGGGCACTGCATCGTCTTCCACCAGCTGGCGGGTGAAAGCAAGGCCCTTGGGATGGGGAAGAACGTCTCCCGAGCCTCAGCCAATGACAGAAGATGTGGGAGGGCAGAGGAGCGACTGAGTGGGTGCAGAGGCCAAGGTCTCTGTCTCTGCCGGAAGGCCCGTCTCTCCTCACCCCTCCATCCCGTTCACTCGCCCTCACATCAGAGGTGCCTCACAAGCTCTGCAGGGGCAGGAAGACACATGGCCTTGCCCGTGTTTGCGCAGCATCTGATGCCTCCCTTCGCTGGCAAACATCCTAACAGTGCTTCAGTCAGGTGTCTCCGCAGAGACAGAACTAGTAGGATGTATTCGTAGGTGTATTCTAAAGAATTCGCTCACGTGATTCTGGAGGCTGGCACGGGGAGCCCGCAGGCTGGAGATGGGAGAGCTGAAGTTCCGCTCCAGTCCTAAGGCCGTCTGCTGTGGAAGCAGGAAAAGCCAGTGTCACAGACGAAGTCCAGAGGCCACCTACTGGAGAATTCGCTCTTGCTCAGAGGAGGCCAATCTTTTCCTTCTCTTCATGCCTTCAGCTGATCAGATGAGGCCCCCCCCCCAACATGAGGCGGAGGAACCTGCTTTACTCAAAAGCCACCAGTCAGGGTTCATCTCATCCAAAAACACCCTCACAGAATAATGTTTGACAACAATGTCACCATCCAGGATAATGTTTGATCAAGCATCTGAGCGCCATGGCCTATCCATGTTAACACATAAAATTAACCATCACACATAATTTATGTATATTGTATATATGCATGTCATATAATAGTTCCTATATAAACATCATCATATATTATGTGACATATATTGTGTATACGTATATATATAATTTTTTGCGATTGTTTTGGCTGTTTCTAGAAATTAGAACATGAGACTTATTGCATCTTTGTATTTTCCCTACACAGAGCTGTGGCCCAGTACCCAGCTGATGGTAAGTGTTTCATCAGTGTTAGATGAGAGCAGGGAGACTCTGCAGCACACACGTGTGGTGTCTTTGGACTGTCCAGTATTTACCACTTTGTCAACCTAACCCACTCACTAAACAGCTGGTGACGAGCACCTCGGTTGTGCAATTTCACTTCACCTGAGGAACGACCATGTTGTTCTGCCCTCCGTGAGAGACAAGGATGCTCCCTGTAATGCACGGAGAGCATTTCACATTTCACAGTCAAGTTTTCGCGTCTCGTGCTCCGGTGGGATGTACCATTTTCCCACACAGATAAACAGGAGAAGTGAATTCATTATGAAGCCAAGCATGCAGTGACGGATCAATGGTAAAATGAGTATTTTTCTGGGATTACAATTTATTAACAGGGGAATGTGCACCATCATCTCTATGTGGAAGCCCCTGGTGTTATGCGTGTGTGATGGCAGGTTCACATCCTGTTCACGCTGTTCGATCACTATTGGGCATTCCACTGGAGCGCAGGCTGAAAGCGGGCTGTATGTGCCACCCGGACCTTTCCCCGTGGCGGCAGGCATCCCCTCTGTAGAAAACAAGGAGAGAACCATGTGTTTAGAGTCAATTACTCTAATACTAGAAGCCTGAGCAGACACACTGGGCAGTTGACATGTTCAATGTCTGTGGTTCCTTCTTCATCCATCTTTCAGCCAGAAAATGACAGTTTTCTTTTATGCGAAGGTAGGAATTATATCTGTAGTCAGACTTCTCTCCCTTCCCACCAGAGACATTAGCCCGGAGTAGTAGATTTCACCCTTAAATTTGTGGCCAATGGCCTCAGTGTACCCACCACCTACCAGAACCTACCAGAAAGCATCTGCACCCTCTGCCGGACCAAGCACAGAGCCCTGTAGACTGTCCTCTTACTTACTTTCTTCTCTGTTAACCAGAGAGGCCACTTTGGAGAGAAGATGGTGCCCAAAGGAGCCTCCTTCCTCTGCTGATTTCTGGGCTGCTTTTCTCTCGTGGCATGTGGAGTGCTTCTGGAGTATGTGCAGAGTTCTCCTGCCTCATTTGTCTGTCCAGTCCAGCGCCCAGCGGAGGGCATGGGGCAAGAGGTCTGCAGGTGCGCCTGTGGGTGGAATTCAGGAGAAGAGTGAACTGGGCCCACCATGCGATGCTTTTTGTTCCAATCCGTGCCCTTGTCTAGTGAGGGTATTTTAAGAGGTTTTATGGTGAGGATCTTACAGTAATGCAATTTTAAGACAAAGAAGGAGAAGGATGCAGGGACCAAGGGCAGGCCACCCCAAAATGTGTCACTTTGTCATACTGATTATTTTAAGTAAGTTACTTAAGAAACAGCAAGGACACTCAGGTCCTCCTCTGTCCCCTTGAAAGCAGGAAGTAAATCTCCCGTGTGGAAGGTACCCAGCCCGGATGAAGTAAAAAGACATCTTATCACCACAGATAGGAACTTCTAAGCCAAGAAAGCTGTAGAAACAAAACCTGTTACTTTTTTTTTCTAATCTGCTACCTCTGCCCAAATTCTTCTTTGAAGTCCTTACTCATTAAAGGTCCCAAACATCTGTCTTCTTCATCTTGTTAGTGCTTCACAGTGTTATCTCTTTGTATAAAAAGTATAGAAACTATCTGCCTTGGCCACTTCTTTAGGTCTCAACTTCATTATTGGGCCTCTGTGGACGTGTAATAAAACTTTGGGGTTTTTCTCCTGTGAACCTTTCTCATGTAAATGTAATTCTTCATCCAGCTGGAAGATCTTGAAGGGTAGAGGAAGAATTTTTCCTTCCCTACAAGAAGGGGGCAGAGGAAGAAAGAGATGAAGGGGAAGGGGGAGAGAAAGAGACAAAATCTTTCTCCTGATTGAGTCAAGCTCCTTCAGTCCTAAAGCCATCTTCTTCAAAGTGGAGCTAATGAGACACTCAGGAGCACAGACCTATTAAAAGCCCAACGCTATTTTTCAGTATATTCTAAAGATGATGTCTTAAAATTAGTCATCACTTTATATTTTACAAATCGCTTTTAAGGTCCTAATACCGTCTGATGTTCACATCAATCTTACCAGGTACAGAGGGAGGCATTTTTACTGTATCTGGAGATTTTTTAAGAGATTATTTCCAGGTGACATGTGCAGTATGCTGCCTGGTGGGGACAAGTCTCTAATGTGTGGGGCTGGCTTGCATGTTTTCCATCACACCTACTGCCCGTGGGTCTTCCAACAGCCCAACCTCCTTAACGTTCTGCTTTCATTGAAATATGATTAGTGAGGATAGTTTTATAAATCATGCTCACATGTGAAGTGTACCTATTACGGCGGGTGCTTGTCCATGTCCTGCCCTCACCCAACTCGTAGGGCCGTGGGAGAGACAGAAAAACAACAACTACATTTAAAATGTCATTCAAATTAGAATAAAGACCAAAGGGAAAGAGCAAGTGGTCTGAGGGTGGAAATGTGTTTGGTGGTCAGGAGAGGAGGTGGGGAGCTCTTCTGAAAAGTGGCATAGACCAGGTGTTAGTGCAGTTGGCTCTGAGCCCTCAGGGGCCCGCGCCCCCCAGCCCCTCCCGGGGACTGTCCTTTCCAGTGTGTAGCACGGAGGGTGAAAGCTGGTACAGGGGGCTGCCCCATGGCCCTGCACCGGCCGCGGCCAGCACCGGCCTGGTTAGTCAGCTTCCTCCCGCGACTAGCTGTAAACTGTCTTGAGTGTGACTGGGGTTGGTGACAGGGTGTGTATGAGTGACGTGTCAAAGGCAGTAATGGGGGGTCATGACACGGCCTGAGGATGGAAATGTAGTCCCTGACGAAAGAGCTGGATCTGCCCTTCAGTGGGCAGAGAGGCACCACCAGCTCATAATTTAGAGGGAGACATGCACAGGTATTTGGTCGAGTCGGATCTGCCTGGCAGCTGACCTTGGTGGGACAGAGCTGAGGACCCACGTGATGAGGCGCCCACCAGAGGCCAAGCCACGGAAGAGTTAGGAACAGCAGAGGGGAAATGTAGTGAGTACAGGGGAGGTACACTGGGGGGACGTGTTTATCGGCCGGATATAGGAGAAGGTGAAAAGATGGGCCACGGATGTGCCACAGATGGCAAACTGGAGTGACTAGTGGGGACAGCCAGTCAGAGAGCTCAGCAGGAGAGGGAAGATGGGCTCAGCTGCAGACATTTCGGGTTTGAGAAGCCTGTGCCTTCCCCGTGTCGCACGAACTCCAGCAACCAACGGGACCAATGACCCCGAAGCCCAGAAGAGAGGTGCGAGCCACAGACCCAGATTTAGAGTCAGCGGCACTAACTCTGACTTCAGTTATAAGCCTTGGGAAGCAGGAGGGATGACCCCGAGTGAGCTTGTGGCGTGAGCACAGAGGGAAGGGAAGGCCACTATTTAAATTGGCAAGGAGAGGCGCTCCCAGGGAAACCAAGATCAAAGGGCTGGCAGACACAGAGAAGAGCAGAATGTCAATGTCCCAGGAGTGACAGGAGCAGAGAATCCCAAGCAGGACGGAGCGTTGAGCAGCGTCCACTTTAGCAAAGAACCAGTGAGCACAGGCGGAAAGGTCACCATCGGGGTTGAGAGCTGCAAGTCCTCGGTGACGCTGCTGGAGGCCACTGGAGTGCCCCGATGGAGTTAAGAGCTGGCCGTGGACTGAGAAGTAAACAGAAGTGCTGGGAATAGAGAGAGGGGTCTGACAATGGAAGGATGGGAACCAGGAGGAAAGACAGAAATGTACTTTCCTTTAACTCGTGACTGCATTCCAGTAACATTTAACGGTGTCTTCCCCTCCGGGACCCTGCAGATCGGGTGGGGTGGGCCGAGCCCCGGATGTTGTGTGCACGAGCTGTGAAGTCTGAGGATCAGCAGGGAGACAGAGACAGCAGCAGGCCGGCTTCTTCATCGCTGCCCAAGGCCAGAGCCTCTGGGACGAGGAGCCGTCTTCCAGGTTGCCCTGATGGCACCCCCTCCTCCACCCTACAAATCAGTGTTGGCTCGTCTTTGGCTTTGGTTCTGGGGCGTGTGCATGCCTTCACTCATGTTCAACACCCTGCCAACACCTTGAACTCAGTTCTTCTGGGCATCTTATGTTTATTCAGGGCTCTGCCTGGAATAAAAGTCCTCCCCTTCATTTCTCTGGTTGAAAGGGCAAATCAGGCTTGATTTTCAGTAAGACACTCAGATATAAAAAGTCAAAGGGGAACAGTCAGTTGTTGTACCAATGCGGAATGCAAAAAATTAGAATTCTTGAGACGATTTTCCTATAAAACCTATTATGTTGTGTACCACTTTATATTTATGCCACTGGAATCCAATTTTAAATCTGTAGTATTAGGATTTATGTGGGCTTAACTACATAAATTTAGAATAAGTGGGATCTAGATTTTCTTTCCTTAGAACATGATTAACTGTAGTCCAGGCAAAATGGGGGATCCGTGGGTGTCCTGCACCAGCTCCTTTAGGAGGGCTTCATAAAGAAAGATGTCAGAGTCTGACTCAGTCCTTCTCTAGAGCCCCAGCGACAGCGCATTACCTCTTGACTCCCACGCCCCGTCACCAAGCCCGGTCCTCACCTCCCATCTGTGACAAAGGATGCATCAGGCATCTGAAACCTGGGTCTCTTGCAAGAGGCATCGGACAAGTTGTCACATGCATCCCCCGAAAGCAATAGCCTGTGGCACCTAGGAGAGCAAATTAATGCAGGAAGCAATCGATCGATCCTGTGGTGGAATCAGAATGTGATGCAATTTTCAAATGCTAATTTTAAGTGCAACAGAAGCCATCTATAAATTTCCCTTTATGACTTTTACATTCATAATTTATGTCCTGCCAGGAATCTGGTACCTGGCTATGTAGTTAGTGTATAACGTAGAAGCTTCGAGAACGGAATTAAAAGACAGAATGCACACACTTGACTTTTCCACCTCCAAAGCCCCTGGGATTTTTGGATTCAGTTTACAGTTCCTGAGACCAGGAATTCCAGGCTCTGCGGTTAGCAACGGAAGCCCAGTAATGGCCCCGTCTAGAATAGTTTTCAAGGGCATGTTTAGCATAGCGTGTTCTGTTCTATTCTGTTCTGAGTTCTCTAGGATGGCTTCAGAGAGAGCGAGATGCTGAAGGGGGAGCTCTTTGGTTTTAGGTCCTGAGCCAGGAACCGAAACGAGTAAGGGCAGTCCCTTGGGGATCCTACTTGCTGGTGGAGAGAGATGAGCAACATATATAGAAATAGATCCTACCTGAGTGGTGTGTGACTTATTCTTTATTAAGGTAGAACAAACAACACAAAGAGCAACCGCCAGTATTTGATCCTTGTTCCTCAAAGTGAGGTCTGCAGACCAGCAGCATTAGCGTCTCCTGGGAGCTTTGTGAGAGATGCACTCCGGCCAGAACCCAGACTAACTGAATCAGAATCTGCATTTGTTAGGATTTGCATGCATGTTAGAGTTTGAGGAGCACTTGGTCACGGCAAGGCCAGGGTCCCTTGTGACATAAGCCAGCGACCCTCGGTGACACTACCCTCCAGCCTGCTCTTATGCCTGGTCTTTGTTCCCTTCACTAGCCCGCCTCAGTTTCCCCTTGGCAGATTTCTTACACAATCTCCCCTCCAAGCACTGGACTTATCCCCAGTTTCTTCCTTTTTCTTTTGCTCTTCTCACTGACTTCTGTGTCCCAGGGCAAATTTATCATGCCTGTGCCTTTAACACCCACAAGGAAAAGTCACGGGTACGCTTGAGAGCTGATTTGGGCCAGAACTGTGTGAAGAAGCATTACATAAATGTTGGCTGCCATTAAATATAATTGGGCACTTCCTTGTGTCAGCCCCTGTTCTAGAAGCTTTAGCTGGGTCAACTCATAAAACAACCTTCGTGACGACCCTCTTATTTTCATCACTTCACAAAATTGGAACCTGGAGAAGAGAGAGGTTAAAGACACACTCAGGTCCTGCAGGGAGCACAGGGAGGAGGGAGGTGTCAAAGCCCCATTCCAGGACTCGGTGGCTTCTGTCACAGCCGCCACACTGTCCCGCCTCCCCATGGTGAATGCCAGTGTGGCCTCCATCACAGACTGCCAGGAGCCCCAGGCTGACCACACACCTTTCTGATGCATAGCTCGGGCTCATGGACCCATTCTAACCTGCCTGTTCCCCTCCCCAGGCCATCCCTGGCCATCCAGCCTGTCTCTCAGACGCCATGCTTGACTTCCCTCCCCCTCCATTCCCGACTCCTACATGAAACACTTACTGTTTATTCCTCTCACTGTTGAGGGGCTTACGGGAGCTCTCCAGTGTGTGCCTTCCCCTCCATTTATACTCCCATGGCCTTAGGTCAGCCCCACATTTTGTTACCAACAACTTGAACAGCCTACTCATTCGTTCTACCCGGTTATAGTCTTATTTTCAAGTTTAGACATAGCCACAAAGTTAACACCAAGCCACCTCAAATGTGAATTAACATAGTCCCTCCCTTGTCTGAGAGAGTATCATTTAATGCAAGACAGGTCCGAGTTCAACAGTAATAGCCGTTATGGGACACTTGTGTGAACTTAACATACATGCTCACCATGAACACAGGCAAACTCCGCATATATGCATATGTCCCAGATCTCTTTTACCATACATGCAGAGCTATATGCACATGTATGTATCCCATGTAAACACATGCATACATCTCCTGCATCTCTATAAACACACTGGCTATGTTCCCGTGTAGACACAGACATACATCCCCCTGTATACACATATGCATATCCCATTAAAACATATGCATAAATCTGTACATATGTAGCCGTAAACTCCAAAAAATACAAACATACAAATCTATAAGATCCATATCTGTATCTACATCCTGTACCTATATTATAGCTATTCTTACATCTATATCATCTATATACAGGCAAATATTACCATATATACATCGTATGTACATGGTCCTGTTAGCCGACTTGCCCAACAAAGTGCAAAAGTTCCAGAGGGTGGTGCTGGGGTGAGGTGAGGGTCCCACATCTTTGTGCTCCATGATTGTCTGGCATTTTATTTACATCACAAGTGGAACAGCGTTTCTGTCTCCTAAAGCTCCTTTGTATCCATGAGCCCACCTGACCTTTGTCCAGAGGAAAAATGACACATAGATTTTGGCGAAAATGACCCTGCTAAGTGTGACCCCTCTGCATGTGAGAATTTAGTAATTAATACCAGGGGATGATGAAGATGCAGGAGCTAGATGTGGCATCGATGTCAAATTCAAATATTTGCCATATGTGTCCCTTGCTGGGTCCAATCCTTTCAGAGAACCACACTGCCCACCCCCACGTCTTCCACTCGCATGCCCGCACCGGTCTGGGCTGTGCTTTCCTGGCCAGAGACATCAAGTGGCCCCTGATGTCCACAGCTGGGGCGTGCTGCCTTGAACCCCCATTGACCTCTAAGATGCTTATTTTTTGCTTTTGCGTTGTTCAGATTACCGAATCATGTAAGTAAAGAAGAAAATGTAATGATTTTTATGTGTGTTAAGGGCTCTTGGCTTAGCTTGTCTGTTTACATAATTTTGGACAAAAAAAAAAAAAAAACCCAGCCTGCAATTATAATGATATGTGTCATGAAAGAGGGCAAATTTGGGAGCCCTCATTCTCAAATAATGCTGTTTTGTTCCAGGGAAGAAATGAATGCAGGACTCTGGTGTATTTTCGAATAAACCAGTACTGAAAATACTGTTTTTTGCTACAGGTTATCTTTTAGGGGTACACGAGTCAAGATGAAGTACTTGAAAATTTGGCACGATGATTATCTGAATGGCAAGGTGTTGGAGAGGGGGTGGTGGGGACATTGAGTGCATGAGAGAGGAAATAAGCAGTTTTTCTAAACGGACTCCACAAGGCCATCAGGACGGGCAGTGGAGAGCTGGTGACTCAGACACAGTAAAGAAGGAACAGAGTGGATGAAGCCGTGGAACAGCAGAGCCCAGATTTTTATCCTCAACATAAACCAGTCACTTGTACTTTATTTGACTACACCATCCTAATTTTCTCCACAAAATAATTTGCTGCGGATATATTGTGATAACAAAACACTCGTGTAATGTTTTATTTTATTTTTCCTCTATGCATTCTTTATTCAACACAGAAGCTTCAGGGATACCTTGTAGTCAAATAGATTATCCCAGCCAGTAAGCTGCTTCCAAGGAATAAATTGGTTCCTTTTAGATGCTGGTGCCTTGTCAATTAACCAACTAGCACAGTTGTTTATTGCATTCTCGATAAATACTCACTGGATGAAGGAGATGCTGAGCCTTACATATCTAGGAACACAGTGCTGTCTTATACTTCTGGACTCTGTCTCCTCTGATGTGCATCTGTTGGACAGAACCCAGCCATGGGCCACATCTAACTGTACACAAGGCTGGATATTGTAGATGTGATACATGCCACCAATGAA
Organism: Callorhinus ursinus; assembly: GCF_003265705.2. Taxonomy (NCBI): domain Eukaryota; kingdom Metazoa; phylum Chordata; class Mammalia; order Carnivora; family Otariidae; genus Callorhinus; species Callorhinus ursinus. The sequence goes on along the minus strand of NW_027397065.1, from coordinate 88,873,097 downwards.
AGAGACGGATTTTGGTGAACAACAAGCACCACCACCACAGTCATCCATCTGAAGGTGTGCTGGGGATTCGGGGAAGAAACAAAGCTCAATAAAAAACTATCGCAAGTCCTAGAAAGATGCCTCCAACTTTCACGTCTTTCTGCGGGGTCTCAGGGGTATCATATCGGAAACATTTCTAAGTGCCGGGTAATTATTACAAGTCTAAACATTTCATTGTATCTTCAGCCAGATGACTGAGTCTGGAACTCAGAGACAAGGTCCAGACGGGACCCAGAAACATGGGCGTGATGATTGACAGTTAGGTGATATGTAAAGTCAGTGAGGTAGATGAACTCATTTAAGCCAGAACTGCAGAGACAAGATCAGAAGGTGGAGGGCTAACCCCGGAGGCATTTCAACATTTAGAAGCCTGGTAAGGGAGGAAAAGTCAGCAAAAACGGTTGTGAAAGATTGCCACTGAGGAAGGATGCAGAGTAGGGGTGTGTGTCTAAGAAAGAGACCCTTTCGCTCATGCCCAGTGCTGCAGGGGTGCAACAGTATGAGTGGGATCTGTGACTTGGAGATCCATGTTGACCTTGGGACGACTGGGAGGGAAGCCCATCTGAAGTGGGGTGGAGCGACAAGGAGTCGAGAAAGCTCTTCTTGTTCCTCTTCAGTAGAACTTGCTCTGAAGTGTCAGCTTCTGCCCATTTTTTTTACTTGATTATTTGTTTTTTGGGCAGAAGACATGAACAGGCACTTCTCAAAAGAAGACATACAAATGGCTAACAGACACATGAAAAAATGTTCATCCTCATTAGCCATCAGGGAAATTCAAATCAAAACCACATTGAGATACCACCTCACACCAGTTAGAATGGCAAAAACGGACAAGGCAAGAAACAACGAATGTTGGAGAGGTTGTGGAGAAAGGGGACCCCTCTTACACTGTTGGTGGGAATGCAGGTTGGGTCCTCAAAAAATTAAAAATATAGCTACCCTATGACCCAGCAATTGTACTACTGAGTATTTACCCAAAAGACACAGATGTAGTGAAAAGAAAGGCCATACGCACCCCACGGTTCATAGCAGCAATGTCCACAATAGCCAGACTTGTGGAAAGAGCCGAGATGCCCTTCAGCAGATGAATGGATAAAGAAGATGTGGTCCATATATACAATGGAATATGACTCAGCCATCAGAAAGCATGAATGCCCAACTTTTACATCAACATGGATGGAGCTGGAGGAGATGATGCTAAGTGAACTAAGTCAAGCAGAGAAAGTCAATTATCATATGGTTTCACTTATTTGTGGAACATAAGGAATAGCATGGAGGACGTTAGGAGAAGGAAGGGAAACATGAAGGGGGAGGAATCGAAGGGAGAGACGAACCACGAGAGACGATGGACTCTGAGAAACAAACTGAGGGTTCTAGAGGGGAGGGGGGTGGGGGGATGGGTTAGCCCGGTGATGGGTATTAAGGAGGGCACGTACTGCCTGGAGCACTGGGTGTTATATGCAAACAATGAATCATAGATCACTACATCAAAAACTAATGATGTATTGTATGGTGACTAACATAACATAATAAAATAAAATTAAGTTAAAAAAAAGAGTCTGCTTCATGGTACATTGGTGGTTCACCAGCTTGTTCCCTCAAAACAGCAGTTGTACACTGGAAATTTCTTAAAAAGCTTTGTCAGCCGTGTGAGAGGTGGTCTTCATTTTAAATTCTGGAAGCCCATGATTGGCAGCTTGTCTTTATTCTCATCATACATTACCATTTACACTAACCAAAACACTCATCTTGCCAGAGAAGTAAATTGCCACTTTGGAACATGAAAAACAGGCAGACATATAAAAATGTGAATAATCATCAGTGTGAGTGTGGTAAGTACCGTGTGATTGGGTGAATAAGGCAATTTGCATCCTGTTATGCCTCCCTCCTTTTTGCTTTCTAATTATCAAAGCACTTTTTAGATTATTAACGCTGCCAAGTACAAATTAGAGGAAAACTCTCTCCCAATTGCATGGACTCTACAAAATCCCCATCTCCAGTCTCCAAATCAGAGTTTTCTAGGTGAAAATAGTCTTTTTATTTATTTTTTTTCCTTTGCCCCTCAACTTTATTCCAAATTCATCCTAACCTCAATCTATTCATAAATCTCACTAAATGCATATGTTTGAAACAGATAAACAAATTTAATTTACCCTGAATTCCTTGATTGTGGAGTAAGAAAACGTATCTCTTTCTTCACACTCTGAGGATGGGAAAATGGCATAAAGGTGATAGTGCAGAATGATTCCAAAGATGGTAAATTACTGCAATGATACAGTACCTATATAGCATGAGATAGTTGGATCGTTTAAGGGTTCTTCCTCATTCTCCTTAATAACCTGAGGATACTTTAGAGTCTCCTAAAAGACTTTGGAGAGCTTCTTAGACTTTGAAGACATCAGAAGACAAGATCAGAGAAAGGAGGAAAACACAGGAGTAACCCCTACACTCAGGATAGTGTTTTGTCTCAAGACATTTTCTGCCTAGAAAAAGTGGACTGGTGATTTGAACCCAAGGAACAGAAATCGTGGAAAAGAGTAGAGGGGCCCCAAAGTAGGCATAGCTTTAAGATCTTCAGTAGGGATCTCCGAAGTGGTGTGGTCAAGGGGTAAGGGCAAAGCAGAGTAGAGGAATGTTTTCAAAGATTCCAGAGAGCAAACCAATATCAAGAAAGAAACACTTGGCTTATCTCAAGGTTGAACAACAACAAAACATTATAGTGATATTTTTGCCCACCTAATATAAATTTACAAATATATTGGTATAAATTTTTTTAAAACACACAATTTTAAGAAATAACTTAAGGAAACACACAATTTTAAGAAATAACTTAAGGAACAGAAATAAGAATAGTCCTCTATCATTTAATCCATAATTAAAACTTTCTCTAAAAGAACTCTAGGCCCAGCTGACTTCATCAGTATATTCTAAAAGCATTTGAAGTGTAATAACACCAACTTTGCAGAAAATCTTCCAGAGAAGAGGAAAAGGGGAAACAATATCCAATCAATGTAGAAAGCTAGCCTAAACTTGATAATAAAAGCTGAAAAGGACATTTCAAGAAAGGAAAATTACAGATCAGTTGTCTCATAAACACAGGTGAAAAACCCTAACATAACATATTAGCTAGCTAACTGGTTTGGGAGATATAAATAAGTAGAGAGATATACCAGATTAATGCATTAGAAAATTCAATATCACAAAAACAGCAATTTCCCCCAAATTGATCTATAAATGTAATGCTCTCCCATTTAAAATCTGACAGACAAGACATTTTGTATGTAAACTGACCCATTGTCTGTGACTGGGAAGTTGAGGCAGCATGGAGGACATGCCCAGGAACAGCTACTGCTTTGGCAAGTTCTCTGGATGGCCCCTAGCAGTGACTGGATATCAGTTTACATTAATGGAAAAGAAATGTACTTGGCAATGAATATAATGACTTTATCCCCCCTTGCCAACCTTCGGGTCACGGGGACCCCTTCTAAAATTATCATATGAAGGGGGGTCTGGTTGTCCGGGGGGGCAAGGGAATCGGCCCAGTTGGGGTGCACTATCTAGCAGCCAGTCCTGCACCTACCCCAGCCCTGAGGTGACTCCCCAGCCTCAGTTAAGGACATGGCATCGCTGGCTGCCCATCACAGAGCAGCATGTGGGAGGTGTCCTCCCATTCCTGGAGCTGGACTTAGTGAGCTTTCTGTCATCTGCTTCATTCTCCGTGGTTGTGTAGCAGGCCAGACTCAGGCCCAGCATGTGGGGTCAAGGACTCCCCCTCAGATTGAATCCCTACTAAATCCAGGTATACTAAGTAAATCCAAAATAGATTTTATAACATTTTCGCATATTTTTACAAAACAGTTTAAATCTTCTTGTTTCCTAGTACTTGAGGTAAAAAAAAAAAACAAAAAAAACTTGAAAAATGTGGAAATACATAGAAAGTGCTCTCAATAAATAATTACTGAGCAAGAACCCTGCACCAACTATTGAAGTTTCCATGTGGAATCAGAGACATCTCGCTCTGAAGTAAGCATCCATAGTGAGGTGTGTTTGTTCCATATACACAGTAAACATTTATGTGAAAGTCACATGTACATGTATGTATATATGTGAATAGGTGTAATATTTATATATTGTCCCATTATTTCAACTATGCCATTTTTATAGTTCTGGATCAGAATTTGGCCCCTGAACATACAATCTTCATTTAACTCAATCCACCAAGAGCCTCTGGAAACATTCAAAACAAGACTGTTTTTCATTATTTTGTTTGAATTTGTAACATCAAAAAACTCATTGCTCTAGATGTTTAGAAGCCAAAATGCAACATTAACTTTCCTGTATAAATGTATGATTTTTGATAAGGAAAACACATACTGGACACCATGGAAATCGATAAAATCAACATTCTCACTAACCAATTTTTTATGCACTTACTGACCTTAGAAATATGCTAAAATGTCATCCTGTTCATATTTCTCTGCATTTATCTTCCTCTGCTGCTCTGTGTTACTTCAGAGTTGTGATGCATGAGGCCTATCACTGCATTTTTTTTCTTTTTTAAAAATATTTATTGTTATGTTAATCACCATACATTACATCATTAGTTTTTGATGTAGTGTTCCATGATTCATTGTTTGCGTATAACACCCAGTGCTCCACGCAGAATGTGCCCTCTTTAATACCCATCACCAGGCTAACCCATCCCCCCCCCCCCCTCCCCTCTAGAACCCTCAGTTTGTTTCTCAGAGTCCATCGTCTCTCATGGTTCATCTCCCCTCCAATTTCCCCCCCTTCAGTCTTCCCCTCCTGATACCTTCTTCTTCTTTTTTTTTTTCATAACATATATTGCATTATTTGTCTCAGAGGTACAAATCTGTGATCCAGCAGTCTTGCGCAATTCACAGTGCTCACCATAGCACATACCCTCCCCAATGTCTATCACCCAGCCACCCCATCCCTCCCACTCCCCCCACTCCAACAACCGTCCGTTTGTTTCCTGAGATTAAGAATTCCTCATATCAGTGAGGTCATATGATACATGTCTTCCTCTGATTGACTTATTTCACTCAGCATAACACCCTCCAGTTCCATCCATGTCGTTGCAAAAGGCAAGAACTCATTCCTTTTGATGGCTGCATAATATTCCATTGTGTATATATGGACCACATCTTCTTTATCCATTCATCTGTCGATGGACATCTTGGCTCTCTCCACAGTTTGGCTCTTGTGGACATTGCTGCTATAAACATTGGGTGCACGTACCCCTTCGGGTCCCTACATTTGTATCTTTGGGGTAAAGACCCAGTAGTGCAATGGCTGGATCGTATGGTAGCTCTATTTTCAACTATTTGAGGACCCTCCATACTATTTTCCAGAGTGGCTGCACCAGCTTGCATTCCCACCGACAGTGTAGGAGGGTTCCCCTTTCTCCGCATCCCAGCCAACATCTGTCGTTCCCTGACTTGTTCATTTTAGCCATTCTGACGGGTGTGAGGTGATATCTCACTGAGGTTTTGATTTGGATTTCCCTGATGCTGAGCGATGTTGAGCACTTTTTCATGTGTCTGTTGGCCATTTGGATGTCTTCTTTGGAAAAATGTCTGTTCATGTCTTCTGCCCATTTCTTGATTGGATTATTTGTTCTTTGGGTGTTGAGTTAGATAAGTTCTTTATAGATTTTGGATACGAGCCCTTTATCTGACATGTCATTTGCAAATATCTTCTCCCATTCTGTCGGTTGTCTTTTGGTTTGTTGACTGTTTCTTTTGCTGTGCAAAAGCTTTTTATCTTGATGAAGTCCCAGTAGTTCATTTTTGCCCTTGCTTCCCTTGTCTTTGGCGATGTTTCTAGGAAGAAGTTGCTGTGGCTGAGGTTGAAGAGGTTGCTGCCTGTGTTCTCCTTTAGGATTTTGATGGACTCCTGTCTCACATTTAGGTCTTTCAACTATTTTGAGTCTATTTTTGTGTGCGGTGTAAGGAAATGGTCCAGTTTCATTCTTCTGCATGTGACTGTCAAATTTTCCCAACACCATTTGTTGAAGAGACTGTCTTTTTTCCATTGGACATTCTTTCCTGCTTTCTCAAAGATGAGTTGACCTTAGAGTTGAGGGTCCATTTCTGGGCTCTCTATTCATTTCCATTGATATATGTGTCTGTTTTTGTGCCAGTACCATACTGTCTTGATGATGACAGCTTTGTAATAGAACTGGAAGTCCAGAATTGTGATGCTGCCAGCTTTGCTTTTTTTTTTTTTCAAGATTCCTCTGGCTATTCGGGGTCTTCTCTGGTTCCATACAAATTTTAGGATTATTTGTTCCATTTCTTTGAAAAAAGTGGATGGTATTTAAATGGAGATTGCATCGAATGTATAGATTGCTCTAGTTAGCACTGACATCTTCACAATATTTGTTCTTCCAATCCATGAGCATGGAACTCTTTTCCATTTCTTTGTGTCTTCCTCAATTTCTTTCATGAGTATTTTACAGTTTTCTGAGTACAGATCCTTTCCCTCTTTGGTTAGATTTATTCCTAGGTATCTTATGGTTTTGGGTGCCATTGTAAATGGGATCAACTCCTTAATATCTCTTTCTTCTGTCTTGTTGTTGGTGTATAGGAATGCCACTGATTTCTGTGCATTGATTTTATATCCTGCCACTTTACTGAATTCCTGTATGAGTCCTAGCAGTTTTGGGGTGGAGCCTTTTGGGTTTTCCACATAAAGTATCATATCATCTGCAAACAGTGAGTTTGACTTCTTCTTGCCGATTTGGATGCCTTTTATTTCTTTTTGTTGTCTGATTGCTGTGGCTAGGACTTCTAATACTATGTTGAATAGCAGTGGTGATAGTGGACATCCCAGCCGCATCCCTGACCTTAGGGGGAAAGCTCTCAGTTTTTCCCCATTGAGAATGATAGTCGCTGTAGGTTTTTCATAGATGGCTTTTATGATATTGAGGTATGTACCCTCTATCCCTATGCTCTGAAGAGTTTTGATCAAGAAAGGATGCTGTACTTTGTCAAATGCTTTTTCTGCATCTATTGAGGGGATCCTATGATTCTTGTGCTTTCTGTTGCTAATGTATTGTATCATGTTGATTGATTTGTGGATGTTGAACCAAGCTTGCAGCCCAGGGATAAATCCCACTGCTCATGGTGAATAATCCTTTTAATGTACTGTTGGATCCTATTGGCTAGTATTTTGGTGAGAATTTTTGCATCCATGTTCATCAAGGATATTGGTCTGTAATTCTCCTTTTTGATGGGGTCTTTGGTTTGGGGATCAAGGTAATGTTGGCCTCATAAAACGAGTTTGGAAGGTTTCCTTCCATTTCTATTTTTTGGAACAGTTTCAGAAGAATAGGTATTAATTCTTCTTTAAATGTTTGGTAGAATTCCCCTGGGAAGCAATCTGGCCCTGGGAATTTGTTTGTTGGGAGAATTTTGATGACTGCTTCAATGTCCTTAGTGGCTATAGGTCTGTTCAGGTTTTCTATTTCTTCCTGGTTCAGTTTTGATAGTTGATACATCTCTAGGAATGCATCCATTTCTTCCAGGTTATCTAATTTGCTGGCATAGAGCTGTTCATAATATGTTCTTATAATTGTTTGTATTTCTTTGGTGTTGGTTGTGATCTCTCTTCTTTCATTCATGATTTTGGTGATTTGGGTCATTTTTCTTTTCTTTTTGATAAGTTGGCCAGGGGTTTATCAGTCTTGTTAATTCTTTCCAAGTACCAGCTCTTAGTTTCGTTGATCTGTTCTACTGTTCCTTTCCTTTCTATTTCATTGATTTCTGCTCTGATCTTTATTATTTCTCTTCTCCTGCTGGGTTTAGGCTTTATTTGCTGTTTTTTCTCTAGCTCCTTTAGGTGTAGGGTTAGGTTGTGTATTTGAGACCTTTCTTGTTTCTTGAGAAAGGCTTGTATTGCTATACACTTTCCTCTCAGGACTGCCTTTGCTGCATCCCAAAGATTTTGAACCATTGTGTTTTCATTTTCATTCGTTTCCATGAATTTTTTTAAGTCTTCTTTAATTTCCTGGTTGACCCATTCATTCTTTAGTAGGATGCTCTTTAGCCTCCATGTATTTGAGTTCTTTCAACTTTCCTCTTGTGACTGAGTTCTAGTTTCAAAGCATTGTGGTCTGAAAATATGCAGGGAATAATCCCAGTCTTTTGGTACCGGTTGAGACCTGATTTGTGACCTAGGATGTGATCTATTCTGGAGAATGTTCCATGGGCACGCGAGAAGAATGTATTCCGTTGCTTTGGGATGGAATGTTCTGAATATGTCTGTGAAGTCCATTTGGTCCAGTGTGCCATTTAAAGTCTTTATTTCCTTGTTGATCTTTTGCTTAGATGATCTGTCCATTTCAGTCACAGGGGTGTTAAAGTCCCCCACTGTTATTGTATTGTTGTCAATGTGTTTCTTTGCTTTTGTTATTAATTGCCTTATATAATTGGCTGTTCCTGTGTTAGGGGCATAGATATTTACAATTGTTAGATCTTCTTGTTGGATAGACTCTATAAGTAGGATATAGTGTCCTTCCTCATTCTTATTACAGTCTTTGGTTTAAAATCTAATTTGTCTGATATAAGGATTGCCACCCCAGCTTTCTTTTGGTGTCCATTAGCATGGTAAATCATTTTCCACCCCCTCACTTTCAATCTGGGGGTGTCTTTGGGTCTAAAATGAGTCTCTCGCAGACAGCATATCGATGGGTCTTGTTTTTTAATTCAATCTGATAGCCTGTGTCTTTTGATTGGGGCATTGAGCCCATTTACATTCAGAGTAACTATTGAAAGGTATGAATTTAGTGCCATTGTATTGCCTGTAAGGTGACTGTTACTGTATATTGTCTGTGTTCCTTTCTGGTCTTTGTTGCTTTTAGGCTCTCTCTTTGCTTAGAGGACCTCTTTCCATATTTCTTGGAGGGCTGGTTTCGTGTTCGCAAATTCCTTTAGTTTTTGTTTGTCCTGGAAGCTTTTATCTCTCCTATTTTCAGTGAAAGCCTAGCTGCATATAGTATTCTTGGCTGCATATTTTTCTCGTTTAGTGCTCTGAATATATTATGCCAGTCCTTTCTGGCCTGCCAGGTCTCTGTGGATAGGTCTGTTGCCAATCTAATGTTTCTACCATTGTGGTTTACAGATCTCTTCTCCTGAGCTGCTTTCAGGATTTTATCTTTTTCTCTGAGACTCGTAAGTTTACTATTAGATGTCAGGGTGTTGACCTATTTTTATTTGATTTTGAGAGGGGTTCTCTGTGCCTCCTGGATTTTGATGCCTGTTTCCTTCCCCACATTAGGGAAGTTCTCTGCTATAATTTGCTCCAATATACCTTCTGCCCCTCTCTCTCTTTCTTCTTCTGGGATTCCAATTATTCTAATGTTGTTTCATCTTATGGTATCGCCTATCTCTCAAATTCTGCCCTCGTGATCCAGTAAGTTGTTTATCTCTCTTTTGATCAGCTTCTTTATTTTCCATCATTTGGTCTTCTATATCACTGATTCTCTCTTCTGCCTCATTTATCCTAGCAGTTAGTGCCCCCATTTTTGATTGCACCTCATTAATAGCCTTTTTGATTTCAACTTGGTTAGATTTTAGTTCTCTTATTTCTCCAGAAATCATTTCTCTAATAACTTCCATGCTTTTTTCAGTCCCAGCTAGTATCTTTAAAATCATGATTCTGAACTCTATGTCTGACATCGTACTAATGTCCCTATAGAGTAGGTCTCTGGCAGTCAGTACTACCTCTTGTTCTATTTGTTGAGGTGATTTTCTCTGTCTTGTCATTTTGTCCAGAGAAGACTAGATGAATGAGAGAACAAAATGCTAACAGGGTAACAACGTCCCCAGAAAATATACTCTAAACAACTCAGAAAAGAACTGAAACCAGGGGGAGAGAAAGGGAAAGAAAGAAAAAAGAAAAAGAAAAAAAAGTAAAAGAAAAAGATAAAAACAAACAAAAACAGAACAAAACAAAAAAACCCAGAATATGATCAAATATGATTAGGCTGGTGCATAGATCAGTGCCACACACTAGGTTTTGTGTGTATTTTGGTCTGTTAGAAGAAAGTGCCTCCCAAAATTTCAAAGAAAGAAAAACTTATATATGTACAAAAATAAGGGTTGATACAATGAAGAGATGGAATATGACTTTAAAGATGAAAATTATAAAAAATTTTATAAAAGAAATTGATAAGAAGTTGTTTATAAAAAGAAAGAAGAGGATTTAAAAAAAAAGAAAAGAAAAAAAAAGGGAGAGAATGTGATCAGGCAGGAGACCAGAACAAAGTCATACACTAGAGATTTAGGGTATATTGTGATCTGTTAGTATCTCAAAATTTTAAAGAGAGAACAACTTATATATATGTGCCAAAAATAAGGGTAACTACTATGAAGGGATAGAATATGACTCTAAAAATGAAAAATCTTTTTTTTTTTAAACAGGGATTGATAAAGATGTTGGTTGAAAAAGGGAAAAAGAAAACTTTTTAAAAATAAGTTAAAAAAATTATCGAATTTGAACAACTAAAGAATCATGGTAAAAAAATCATGAATTCTATGTGCAGTATTCCCCTAGCGCTGGAGCTCTCCCGTTCTCCTTGACCGGTAAACTTGGTCTTGGCTGGCTGGCTGTTCGTGCTGATCTTCTGGGGGAGGGGCCTGTTGCCGTGGTTCCCAAATGTCTTTGCCGGAGGCGGAATTGCCCCGCCCTTGTGGGTCCGGGCTAAGGAATCTGCTCGGGTTTGCCCTCAGGAGCTTTTGTTCCCTGCAAGCTCTCGGTACAGCTTTGGAGGACCAGGGTGAAAATGGTGGCCTCCACCCGGAGGAGCCGAGAACTCGGGGCCCCGCTCCTCAGTGCGCCCCCAGAGAAAAGCAGTCCCTCCCGTGTCCCCCGTCTCCGGCCGCACTCCGTGCTCACCCGGCCTGTGACCGAGCGTTTCTATCTCTGGCACCCGACCCCGTGTGGAGTCTCCAAACCCAGCAGATCCCTGCGGTGCGCTCCCGCGCCGCTCCTCCCAGGGGAGGAAGGGGAGTCTCCCCGGCTCTGCCGCTTGTTGGGTCCCTGCTGGAGGAGCAGTGGCCCGACTGGGCCGCGGATCACAGTTTATGGCCACCCCGAGCTGAGAGCCCGCGACTCTGCTCCGTCTCTGCAGCCGGCTTCCCCGCTCCGATCCCTGGGAGCTCTGCCGCACTCAGGCACCCCGGGTCTTTCTGTGACCCCGAGGGTCCTGAGACCACACTGTCCCGCGAGGGTTCCACCCACCGCTTAGCCACTGGAGCGACGTCCCTCCACGGAGCCGACTTCTAAAAGGTCCGATTTTGTGCTCCGCGGCTCTAGCACTTGCCAGAAGCGGCCGACGGAGGCCCCCTCCCCCGCCGTCTATCCTCCCGAATATCGCCTCGGATTCGCTTCTCCGCACGTCCTACCTTCCAGTAAGTGGTTGCTTCTCTGTTCAGAGAGCTGTTGGTGTTCTTCTCTTCGATCTCCTGTTGAGTTCGTAGGTTTTCAGAATGGTCTGATCCCTAGTCAGCTGAATTCCTGAGACCAGACGAAATCCAGGTCTCCTGCTCCTCTGCCGTCTTGCTCCACCTGGATCTATCAGTGCATTTTGTAAGGGCTCCTGAACTACACAGGTCATGAGGCACATGGGAATTACTGATGGATAAGAATAGATAGTGTTTTTGATTTTTTTTTCCCCTGAGTGACGGTGCTGAGTTAGTCAGGGGTCTCCAGAGAAAGAGCACGAATAAGATGTGTGTGAATGTGTGTATGTTATATATAAATAATATATAATATTACATGTAATATATTTTAATATGTTATAAATAAATATACATTTGAATATAGCTTATATGTAAATAATATATAATATATTTTTTGTATTTTTAATATATAACATATATAATTAATGTAATTAACAAGTAGTTAACTAGTTAAGAATTGGCTGGATGGAATCGTAGAGACTGGCAGGTCCAAAATCTGCAGAGTGGGCCAGCAGGCTGGAGACCCAGGAAAAGCTGATACCACAGTTCCAGCTCTTGTCCAAAGGCAGTTATAGAACCGGGAAGATCCAGGGTTGTAAATGAAGTCAACAGGCCATCTGCTGGGGAATTCACTTTTGCTCAGGGGAGGCCTATCTTTTCCTCTATTCAGGCCTTCAGCTGATCAGATGAGGCCCACCCACAATATAGAGGGCAAACAGCTTTACTCAAAGTTCAGTGACATAAATGGTATTCTCAGCCACAACACCCTCACGGACACTTCCAGAATAATGTTTGACAAATATTTGGGCATCCCATCTCCCAGAGAAGTTGACACATAAAATTAACTGTCACAAGTACATAAATTCATTTCCAATAATCTTTAATATAAAAATCCTATGCTTTATAATTCTGCTGCCTATTAGCCATGTTTTCCTTCCTACTAAAATGAAGAGGGAAAGAGGAAAGACATCAGACAAAGCAAAGCTCTCCTCACATTAGATATATTACAAAAAAAAAATGGATTTAGGGAGGTGGGCCTAGTCCTTAGCATTTAATCAAAATCTACTGGTTAAATTAAAGTATATGTTCATGGAAAATTCTGTACAAGGTTGTTTTTCCTTAGTAAGGAATTCGACAATCATAAAACAAATGGTGCTTTGTCTGCCTTCAGAGAAGGGTTGTTTGTGAAAGGTTGAAAGTCATGTGAGAGACAAAATGGGTCTATCATTTGAGTCTAGTCCTGAATCACCATGAACTTGTAAACCGTTTTGACAAACACCACCATGCGTTCCAATATAATAATTTAAGGAAAATATTAATATACACATTATATATTTACACAATGGATAAACGGCTAACTAGAAATCAAGGAACGCCAGCCCCAGGGTCTGACTGAGCCGTCCTCTCATGCACCTGAGCATCCCAGTTGAAGAACAGAGTTTCCACACAACTGAAAGAAATGGTAAGAAACAGTCGCTGGGGTCAAGAAAGATGAGAAAGTGGACTTTAGATGACTCGGCTCACCAGGGTAGGTTATCATGCAGGCGTTCGTTGGACACGCGTCTATACATGCCTTGAATCCTGCCTGAAGACAACAGTGTGCCTCTGATCTCACCACTGAAGCTGCCCCTGCTTGTCCCTGGACCGAAGCTCTTCTAAGAGTCAGTAGGGTAGACTTCATCAACTGGAGTGAAAACACAGAGATTTAATACTGTGTACAGGGTCACATCACAAAGACAAAAATAAAATACAATTCTTGAGTTTCACAGTCAGTGCGGTCCCCTCCACGTGATGTGGGCGTGGGCGCCCCAAGATGCTGCCATATTTACCACCTTCCACCCAGCAAGAAACAAGTATTTATTGCCATCCTCCTGTGGCAAGGGACCCGCTTCCTTCCTGCATGCCGGAAATGTGACTGCTGGCATGTTGCCACCATCAGATATGTCAGCCTCCCTCTGGCACTGCCTGAGCCTCACAAACTCAGTCCTCCCTGGGCCCTCCCTGGTCCTTAACTGACGGCAGCCTCTGCGCTCTACTTAGAGATCATAGCGACGCGACAGGAAGCGGGTTATTTGTAACCTACTTTCCTCTGATGCAGTTCAAGTGGCTTTGGATCCTGAGTTCTATATGGAGTGACACTGTTGTATAGCTAAGAGAGTTGACAATTATTTTAGCAAAAAGCAAAACTCCAGGCTCCTTCATGTTTTCTGAAAAGTCATTTTAAGGGAGTGAGAGGTGAAGGGGTAATAGAATGACTTTTCACATTAGGTACAAAGCCGGAAATAGCCTTCTACTGCCAAGATCCAGAAGTGATGTGTGATACAAAAGGCATGAAGTCAGATTTTCCACGGTTTAAAGGTGGAAACATTCTCTGAGTGTCTCAGTTTCATAAAAGGGAATTGTACTTTTTATCAGATAGGCTACATTTTGAGATGTTTATTTTTTTGATGTTTGGTTATTCGGTCTAGCACTTTTCTGTTTAGAATTGCAATTTGACACGTGGTTATGCCATATAGCTTTCCTTTCAGGGAGGGGAAGACCCCCACATTAGCTTCATTCTCAAAGGATCCAAGCAGCCCTCGTATTTATTTTATCAATCAATTGTTGCAGCCCCTGAGGATCAAAACACTGACAAAAACAGGTGAATGCATGGGGAAGAACCTCAATCCTAGAAGGAAGAGGCTTGGAGCATGGAATGATCCGCAAGCAAGGAAAATAGGGTGACCAAAGAGAAGAAGGTCATGGAGACAAAACCCTTATGCCATGATCCTTTCTGGTCCTGTGTGCTGGGCACATCAGACCTGTTCACAAGTGGACCAAGGCTGTTTGATAGGAAGGGGATCCAACCAAATATACTGGGCCATCTGTGAACAAGAAATCCAGGTCAGCGAAAGGACCGAGGGGACATGCAGGTCAGAGGTGATCCCACCTGGGACTTGGAGGGAGGACGCATGAGGCCTATCCTGGGTGCTTGGCATCATGTGTGCCTCAAGAGGCTCCAACAATTTTCCCAAAATACCAGCTATAGGCAAGAGAGAAAACTAGGGCACACCTGAGACCTCAAAACTGTGGATTTGCCTTTTGGCCTTGGCCTTGGCCTGACTCTGGGCTTTCTCTGCAGTGCTGGAGGGGACAGGGTGGGGGTGAAGGATTCACATGGGGGGCTGGCATGACTGGGAACATTTGTTGTTGAACTTGCCCTGGAACATAGTCAATGATTCTACTTGCAGACAACAATTCTTGAAGGAGCTGTCTGTCCCAAAGCCCATGCCTTATTCACCACCTTCAAGTTACCCTGGCCTGCTGAGGACCCCTGAGGTGTCCCCTCTGCTCAGCACCTGCCCAAGGTCAAGAGAAATGAGGGGCAGTCTGAGACCGTGCACTGCGCCTCCTGCCACACCGTGAAGCCCTAAGTGCCCCGCGGGGAGCATCCAGAACATAGGGTCTCAGAAGGACTGGGTTACATGCATCCCAGCATCTAGCTGTGCTTTCCCAAGTCAGAGGAGGCAGGGTGGGCAGTGGCCCCGGTGTCCGACTGGGATGCCAAGATGTTCTCTGGAAGTAGGATGAGAGAGACAAAGAAGAAATCCGCTCATATTACCACCAACTGCTTGGCGCACATTCCCTCCATAATCCTTGCAACTCTGTAAGCTGTGCTCTAGCTTTACCCCCATTCAACAGCCGGGAAACGAGGTGAGGTGGCTTTCCCGAGGTCACACAGCTCATCTCCAGAGCTCGGCATCCCAACCATGGTTGGAATATGTCCCCGATGTCGGGGGTTGCCTCAGCAGCCGTGATGGGAAAACCTCACGATGAGTGGGTGTCGGGGGGCACTCCTGCTCTATCATGTTGGCTCTCAGAATGTCTTAATTTCTGATAGTGATTTTTTTAATTACTCCTTTTGTTTTTATTTTTTATTAATGATTTTACCATTGTTCAAGTTATTATTATTTTGGTCACATCTCTGTTTGGTGATCAGATTATTCACGTAAGCATTCACTTATATTGGATTTTATTCTTAACTTCCTTGGGGCAATAGTAGTTTTCCTTGCAGGTCACATCCTGATTTATTGTTCTCACAGACACCTTTAGGCCCTGCTTCTGAGACCACCACTGATCTGTTCAATTACACCAGCTTCCTTCTCCTTCCCCCTGCCATCTGGGCTGCAGAGAACAAGTTATCTCACTATAGCTAGGACCCACACCCCAGCGCCTCCCGCAAATGTTGCCAATTTAGGGTCCTGGGAGTCACCTGGCTCACGGGCTGCACAGGTGCACACAGATCACCATGAGTGTCTAAGACGAGAGAAGTCGGCATGTTTATGGCACATCTAGCTGGACTCTGAAATCGAGGGAGAGGTGTCTGCGGAACAGAGGTGGTGGACCGGTGGCTTCAAGGACGTGGTACAGAGATGAATCAGGGGAAAGGTAAGGTTTCGAAATCTGTCTCACGGGGGAATCTCCAGGAGCCGTTTCCACACAGACTGGAACTGGAAGGAAGCATCCCAGAAAGGCGCTTGGACCTTTTCAGGGATTTTCATAGGAGCTTGGCGCTCCAGCCGTGACTGCGGGTCCGGGGCTCTCCGTGGGGACCCCAGGCAAGGCAGCGGGGCAGCGGATTGAGGCCTGTGAAATCCAGTGCCACATTTCAGGCATGTATTTTCCTAACAACAAACAAACACGAAGAAAAAAGTAATAAATAAATAAAAAAAGACTAGTTTTGCTGGACATTGCTTTTCAACAACCGTGGAAAGAGGCTCCTACCGGGTGTGGTGTTTCTTCGCAGGGAAGGATGTCTGTTCCGGCACCACCAGCGGGAGATGACAAAGAGAAGGTGGCCCCGGTCCAGGGGGCGGCGGGCTGCGGGGGGGGGGGGGCCGAGAGCCCCCCAGTGCCCAGGCGTCACTTTCCGGGCCCCAGGGCACGAGGGCAGTGAAGGCGCAGGGAGCAAGGTAGCCCAGGTGGGAGGTAAAGCCATGGATCTCAGGTCTCCCACTCGGAGTCAGGCACGAAAAGGGCCTCCAGCTTCAAAGTAATTAGGATGTAAATCTTCCACGAAATTTCTTTTCATTTTCTGTCACTAGATTTAAAAAGCAAACTAACCTCGCCATTAACAGGGCCCTATGCCTGCAGTGGTGTCAAGCTTTCCACCCTGACCTCTCTCTTCCTTCTCGTGGATCGCTCTGCACTTCCCCTTTGTCCACCTGCTTCCTGGCTCTTTACCTCAGGCCTCCAGCGGGGCGGGTCCTTCTGCAGTGGGGGGTCCGTGTTTGGTGTGAGTCCCCCTCTCCTGGCGAGCCGCTCGCTGGCAGGCGCAGCGGATGTTCTGGCTAGATCCGAGCGCCAGCGCCCAGACACTGCGCGCGTGCCAAGAACCCCGCCGCCGCTGGCTCCTTTCATCACGAGTTGTCCCCTGGGCCCTGGCTATCTGCACTACAGGCTGAAGCTGCTTTGTCACCCCTGTGCTTTCCTGTGATGTTAGTTTTCTTCTGGAACAGACGCCTGGACGGCTTTTCATGAGCAGCCCAGAGAGCTGCCTCGGAAAGCCTGTGGTGGTTTCGGGGACCGGTTCCTGCATCATCCACCTTCAGTGCCCCAGGGACCAGCGAGCTTAGCCTGGTGGACGCACTGCACTGCGAGCTGCTGGAGGGTAAGGGGGATTCTTCTGGGTCCTGATCCCCAACAAGGAGTCGAGAGTGTCAGAAGCATTCAAGGAACCTTTGCAAAGTGGCTGAATTAATAAATCAGTTTCTAGACGAGGGAACCTCTGCCCACATGCCCTCAGCCACAGTGGTTTTGTTGGTGGTGACGCGGCTCTTGGAAGGGCTGGAAGTTTGGCTGGGATTTCAGACTGTTCCGAAGGCTTTAATGCCTTCCCCATCAGTTTGGTGATTACCTGTTCCCCCCCAAGTGCCTTCCCAGGCACCACCGGGTGAGGGCGCCCTGCCCTCCCCTACAGTCTGCATAGACAGAGTGGTGGGCAACAGTGGTGGGTCACTGTGTCTCGGACATGAATCTTGCTGTTAGCAATTGCATGAGGTTGGACAAATTGTGTAATCACTAAGCCCCAGCTGCAAACTGTAAAAGGTACAACTGTAAAAGAGAGACCATAATAGAACCAGTAAGATAACGCATAGTAAAGCAGTTAAAGTACCACCAGAATGCGATGCTCACCAGCGGGGCTTGCCCATTATTAGCTGGTTTTATTATTGTTGCTAGAGTTGTTACCATTACTGTTATTGTTCCTGCCCCACTGCTGAAGAGCCCATCTTATTCTTGCTGATGTAGCCTTGGGGTGCCTGGGCTACTTTGGAAGGGTCTGCCCACCCTTGTCCAGCCTTAACTTCGCAAGAGCTGAATGCAAGCAGAAGCACCTCAGACCTGCAAAGGAAAGCTCTGCACTCTGAAGGTCCTGGACTATTCACTCAACATCAGTCTTCCTACTGTGTTCTCTTTACCCTTCAGCATCATCTCAATGTTTGGGGACGCTGCAACCCAACTTTAAGGAGACATCTCCTCAGATCTTTCCCAAGCAAGGTGTGACGGGCCCCACGGTGGCCTCCAGGAATTTCATGTCCTCCCCATGTCCTTTGTAAAGGGATAACCTCTCTCATCCCTGTTCCTACCTCCGCCTAACTCATGCTTACCTCCTGAACTTGACATAGTCACCACTTCCCTCAGGATGCTACCTGACCCCCAGGCCGCCCAGGTGCCCCCTGCCGGGCTCAGCACCTCCACTCGTTCCCCTGCAGCAAACATCAGTCGAAATCTATCTACTTCCGAACTATTGAAAATGATACTTTTCCTACTGTGAACACCTGCTGAGTGTGAGGGCATATGCCCACTTTATCTCATTTGATTCCAGAACCAAACAATTGATTATAGTATCACTATCCCCTCAAATATTCACTCTTTGTGGATTGAGAGCCCTAAGAATGCAAGCAACGCCCTTTCTATTATGCAGCTGAGCGGCACAGGGCAAGGTCTGAACCCAGAGCAAGATGATTCTCAGGATTTCGGCAGCCTCTCACTGTGTGCTATTGACTGCAAGCTCCTGAAGGTGAGAGACTACATTTTATTTGAATTTTAATTGCAAGTACCTAGTGCGATGCTCAGCACAGAGCCTGGCATAAGGCAGGTTGTTAATTGCATTATTTCACAGCTATGCACAGATGCTCACTATTCTGGGGAATCAATAGGTGAAGTAAGCAATCTAAAGCTACCCATTTCTGTGGATGGCCTCGTGCCTGTACACACAGAATGGGCCAACACAGGATGAAAGTTGAATTAAATTGAAATGGGCCCTGAAAAGGAGGAGTAAGGGCTAGAAATTATTCGAGAAAAGTGAAAACCTACAGATGAGTTTTAGAATTTCCTTGCATTAAGGGAATTTGCAAAGGGAATAAAGTGCTATAGACCAGAGGGCCAATTTGAACCTCCTAGTGGGTCATGAAACTTCAGCCTCTTCCCAGAGGAGATCATTTTAGAGAAGAGGGCCAACTCTTTCCTGCAGACTCTCATTGATGCAGCAACTGATAAGACCCCAAGACCTCAGTGGCCTAACCCAAGATAAGTTGATTCTCACTTGTGTGAAGTCTGATCAAATGTTTCTGTGAGCGGGCACCAGCTTCCTTCCATCTGGAGCTCTGCCCTCCTTGGGGCCCTAGGGATGGAGATTTATGGGTCAGTCCTGGAAGTGGTACCTATCACTTTCCAGTACTCCGTGGCCAGGACTTTGTCACCTGATCACACCTAAATGCAGAGGAGGCTGGAAACACAGTCTAGCTGGTGCCCTGGAGGAATGGAGAGGGGCTTGGGGAAAGACGAGGCAATCTCTCTGCTTATTTCAAGACTGTAGACACATTTAATCAGTGCAGAAAACGCATTTTTGCTGCAATGTACAATGTGCCCTTTCATGGCATGTCTGCATCCTACAGGGTAAGTTTGGGGACGTGGCAAGAAGAGGTACAATCTGCTGGGCGCCTGACAGCGAAGGCTCAAATCCACACCCAGCCAGCCGCAAAGACCTGATTCTAAAAACAGCCTGCTACTCATCTGGCTGGGACCAATAGAGGAGCGGGTGTCAGAGGGTAAACTGATCTTCTGGAAAGGCACCTCCAGTCTGGAGGACAGCCAAGAGATCACAGGATAGCTGGGGGTGTGCAGATGTTTCCACAGAGGAGTCGGGTAACGTTTGGCCATGGAGGAGACTCTCTCGTATTCTTTCTGTTTGTGCTATGTTTTGTTTTGTTTTTAATGCTGCAGTTCTCCAAAAGTGGGAATACAAATTCTGCACTCAGAAAGCATGGCAGACACCGAGCCAGGAGAGCTGGGGAAGAGGAACACAGAGAACTAGGAAGAAATGCATGTTGATAAATGAATTTTCACTACAGTGCCAAGGTGGAAGGGCTGTCTGGTTCTTCCTGAGAAAGATGTGGTCCTGGAGGTCTGGTGATTTGCCTGTAGCCGCAAAGCTAAGGGAGAAGCAGGGAGAGACAAGATGGCCAGCCCTCTCCCAGACCTGGTGTATGGTAGCCTGCGGCCCGCCCTCACCAGGGTCCAAAGGCACACCTCTCCAGGCTGCTCCTGACTGTGTACATCTCGGCAATTCAGAGCTTCTTCCAAAGGGAGGGACAGTCACTCTGCACATAGACAACAATGTGCAAGGGATTAGCATGTCTCCAATCACGGCTGCTAGGAATCCATGGATACCCAGCAGGTCTCTTCCCCCTGGTGGGTGGGATCACCCCGGGCGGTCTGTCCCACAGCTTCTCTTAGAACACCTCCGTGGGGTTAAGCAGGTCTGATCATGCACAGTCTGCTGAGTGTCTTCCTTTACCTTCCCCCCTTTCCCAACCACTCTCAGGGACTCCTGCTTTGCCCAAATCACCTATTCTTCCTGAATATTTGACTCAAGCCCCACCTCCAGGGAACTAAAAATAGAGCAACGGCCATCATTTTCTGGACATTTCTATATTACACCGTTTATTCTTACCACATAGCTCTTTTTTGGATATAGTGCTTGTTTTCAGGTAAGCTAGGAACCCCTTCGTCTTCCGTAATTTCTGTAACGGGCACAGAATAAATACCTGTGAAGCTGATAAAGAATTGAATGGAAAAGATCCAATGCAATTACAGGCAGAAGAACAGGAAAAGAAATTTGGGCTATTTTTCAATGAGATGATAATGAGTTAAGAAAGAAAAGAAATGAAGGGTTGCTTTTCTGAACAGAAAAGTGGCAGCTGGGAAACTGCACTAATAAATTCTGCTAGAGAACCAGACCTGAAGGAGGAAAGGAAAAGCAGGGAGGAGAAAGCAGGAGGGAGCCCTGCTGTGCGGCCACAGGTTGGGTGTGTGTGGAATTGTGAGCAGACCTGTATTTCTGTCTGGTGCAGGTAGAAAGGCCACAGCATCAAGGGAGGAAGCAGCTCCAGGGGGAGGGGAGCAGCATCCAGAACTGGCCACACCACTGTGAGTTGGTGGACCGTCAGGGGCGAGATCGGGAACCACAAAAGTCCACTGTACATGGAACTGGGTATGTCCCTTGGTGAACAGAAACCACAGCAAGAGAGAAGACTAGAAGCCCAGATCCTTTCAGACACCCAGCTCGAAATGGAATCATGCCTGTCATGGGCTATCATGAGGTTCTTGCAAGATTAGAATATTAACCTGTTAACTGGTGCAAACGCCATCTTGCATCTCAACCTCCTAGTGATGTCAGGCTAGTGTTTGCTCTGGGTTCCGTGGCCTTTCCCTCACACCTCTGCCCTCTGTATTCATTTATCACAACGCCTCCCAAGGAAATCCGTGTTCAAGTCATTCGCCAGGGACGTTCCTGCAAATGCAGAGCGTTCATTGCCTTCCTGGGGCACCAGCGTCAGAGCCCTGATTGAGAGGAAGAACCTCCGGCATCGGCTGCCCTAGAGAGGGGAGGACTGGGGTCTCACTTACTCTTAGCACCCGAAGGAACCATGGCTTGTCCCCCATTCCCGACCAGGTAAGGCGCTGCTCCTAGAAGCTCCCTGGGATCCTGCCTTCAGCTCTGTCATTGCTCTGAAGACACCTGCTGTCACCAACCAGTCACCTGTCTGTGTGTTCCTCTAGGCAGTGAACACACAGAGGATATAGGCTTATTTTTGTAACACACATTTGTAGCTTACTGCTTAGTGCAAAGCCTGGTGCTCAGTAAATGCTGAGTGAGCGAATGATTCCGTGGCTACGTTGTCCACCGCGATCTCCAGCCACGTACCCAAGACCTGCAAGCCTTTGTAGGTCCGTCTCCACGGACGGTCACGGTGGCCTCCCTGGGCCCCTGGGTGGTTTCTCTGTGTCCTTAACCCATCACACTTGGCTCTATTTGTCTATTTGGTTGTTTGTTTCTGAACCCCTTCCGTCTGTGTCCTCTTTCATGGTCAACTCTTCTCTCCCCAAAACCCATCTCCTACCAGCTGCCAGGGAGACTTTTCAAGCCCTTTCCTGTCTCTCCTATTTCAGAGCCCCAGTCGGCGTGGCAGAGACAGAAGGAATTCTCTTCACCAGGCCTCATTTTGATCTCCACTCCTTTTGACAGTGTCTCACACAGCCTCAGCGTTGCTTCTAAAAATTAATAAAACCCCAGCTCTTGGCTATAATTTGGCTTATTAACTGACCCTCTGTTACCTATGCTAAAATCTTCTGTTAAATGCAATTAAAGTTATCTGATTCCAGCACAGAAACCTGCTGCCTTGTCCCTGCTGCTCTCCCATCTTCATGTCATGCTCCTCCGCCTGCAGAGCTCCCCACAGGCTTGCGGCTCAACCTGGCTCTCCACTGTCCACACCTCACTTCCGCAAAGATTCAAAGACAGACCAGGTGTCCCCTGTTGGACGCCTGCAGTTATTCTAAGCTCTGTCCCCGATTACTCTAAGGACCTCCCACATTCGTCCTTTGTCTTCTTCCACGTGCTGGTCCTTGGGAAGCTGTGTGTGGTTTCGTTTCTCTGAACAGAGTTACATGTTCCTTTCCTGTGGGTTTCCATCCTTTTGTTTTCTGAATTTTCCACTCCCTTCAACAAAGAAGCATGGGTTTACCTCCTTGGCAATTCCCTCAGAACCTTCCAGAGTCATCTGCACACCTGGTGTTTGCTAGTGAGGAAGGTGAAGAGGAGGAAGAGATGGATGGATCTGTCTGATGGACCTTAGAGGTCTCATTTGCTGACTATGTCCATCTACCCTACGTGCAGGAAAATGTCCTTTCCCTGGCAAACTTGAGAATACTAAAAAATCCAAGTAGGTTTTACCCAAGTACATACCCAAGCATTCAGGGTGGCGTAGAGAATCGGCAGTATGGGATGGCATAGTAATGCCATCCAGATTCGCGTTAGCTCTTCACTGGGACATGTCTTAGTTGTGGAAAAGCACAGTGCAAATGCTCACTTATCTGTGGAGCCTCCTGATGTGGGGGAGATGATGCTCCTGAGGAAGGACCAGCCTTCTCTAAACCATCTGTCTGGACTCTGTCGGGAGAAGAATTGTCCCTCCCATGGAATTGAAGTTCAAGTACCTAACCTAAGAGAAGCAGCACTTTTTGCTTTGGAAATGAAATAATGACTCTCTCTCTCTCTGTCTCTCTCTCTCTGTCTCTGTGTTTATCAGTTTGATGTGAGGAAGATATCTCCCTAATCCCATAAAGGGTGAAATGTATTGGTGTCACTCTGAAAGGAACTAAAGACATAATTTGAGGGCCTTTGAGGAGAAATTGTTTTGACCTGATTTTAGGGTCAGGATATAATGTCCCTGTCTGAGCACCTCCAAACCTCGCCAGAGCTTTCCATGGACATTAGGGTGCTGCTAGCAGAGGTGGTAATCAGGGGGATTTCTGTGATTAATCAGCTTGGGAAATGTTACAATGTTTTCCATTTTTTATTGTTATAAAACACACATAACATTTACCATATTAACCATTTTTAAGTTCACAATGTTGTACAACTATCACCACCACCCATCTCCAAAACTCTTTCTACCTTGTAAAGCTGAAACTCTACACCCATGAAACCATAACTCCCCACTTCTCTCCGTAGCCCCTGTCAACCTACTTTCTGTATCCATGATTTGGACTAACGCAAGTACTTCATATAAGTGGAGTCATGCAGATTTGTCTTTTTGTGACTGGCTTATCTCACTTGGCATAATGTCCTCAATGTTCATCCATGTTGTAGCCTGTGTCAGAATTCCCCTTATTTTAAGGCTGAATAATATTACACTGAATGTACATACCACATTTTGCTAATATATTCATCTGTCAATGGATATTTGGGTTCTTCCATGTTTTAATCATTGTAAATAGCGCTGCTATGAATGTTGATATATAAAAATCTCTTTGAAACCCTGCTGTCAATTCTTTTGGGTGTATACCCAGAAGTGGAACTGCTGAATCATACGGTAATCCCATTTTTATCTTTTGTGGAAACATCATACTGTTTTCCACAGCAACTGTATCATTTTACATTCTCACCAACATGCAAGGGTTTCAACTATTCCACATCCTCCTGGATACTTGCTACTTTGTGTTTTCTTTTTTGAATAGTCATCCCAATGGATGTGAGGTGGTATCTCGTTGTGGTTTTAATATGCATTTCCCTAATGATTAGTGATGTCAAACATTTGTTCACAGGCTTATTTGTGTATTTTCCATACAGAAATGTCTACTCAAGTTCTGTACCCACATTTGAATGAGGCAGAACACAGAGCTTTTGAAAGTACAAGGATAGACAAATTTAAACCAAGTTTAGTCAAAGCAAAGGAGATATTAAGCAAAGCAAATGTGTGTTAACATAGGAAAAAGTAAACTTTAAGACAAAAGTATCAACAGAGATAAAAATATCAACATAATGACAATAGTAAGTTTCTTCAGGAAAATTCTAAATGTTGACATGTATGACTCAGTGTTCACGTCTCTATCAGAGCTTCAGCACATATAAAGGCAAAAACTGACAGAAGTACAGGTGGAAAATGAAAAATGTGTTATTACTGTGGGAAATTATTAAGACAGTCTCTTCCAGTAATTGAGACATAAATATATGGGATAGAAATAAGATATAGGCTGCTTAATGTTGCAATTATAAAACATCTTGACTTAAAAAAAAAACATCTATAGAACATTGACTAATAGTGGAACCTCAGTTAATATTGATTTTGTTATCTAGACCATAAAACTCATCACAGAGGGTTTCACAGACTATTTCTTCTGACCACAGTGCAAGTAAACTGCAATTTATTTTAAAAAATAATGCGTGTTAGGCTATTTCAAAACAAACTTGGGCAGAACCCATGACTCAAAGGAGGAAATATAATCAAAATTAGAATATATCTAGAAATAAATGATAATAAAAATACCACTTGTCAAAAAAAAGAACTATAAAGACATTTAGAATTATACTAACATCAGCAAAGAAAATTGACAGAAAACACATTATTATTGAAATCAATATATTAGGGAAAAAAGCAAATGAATAAGCATCAACAAAGTAGAAGGAATATTATAACATACCAGCAGAAATTAACAAAAGAAATAAATGTATTTTTAAAAAAGAGACAAAAGGGCGCCTGGGTGGCTCAGATGGTTAAGCGTCTGCCTTCGGCTCAGGTCATGATCCCAGGGTCCTGGGATCGAGTCCCGCATCAGGCTCCCTGCTCCTTGGGAGCCTGCTTCTCCCTCTGCTTCTCTCTCTCTCTCTCTCCTCCTCTGTCTCTCATGAATAAATAAATAAAATCTTAAAAAAAAAATAAATAAATAAATAAAAATAAAAAAGAGACAAAAACTCAAGAAGATAGTTATTTGAGAAAAAAATAAAATTAAAAAAACATTTGGGGAAACTGATAAAGACGTTTTTAGAAAACATAAATTCCTAAGGTTTTTTAAAATGAAAAATTACAAGGTACAATGTAGAAAATAAATTTGAAGAAAGAAATTAAGAATTTAAGGGCGCCTGGGTGCCTCAGTCGGTTAAGCATCTGCCTTCGGCTCAGGTCAGGGTCCCAGGGTCCTGGGATCGAGCCCCGCATCGGGCGCCCTGCTCCACGGGGGTCTGCTTCTCCCTCTGCCTCTGCCTGCCGCTCCCCCGCGCTCTCCCCCCGCCCGACAAATAAATAAATAAATAAAAATAAATTAAGAACTTAAGAAGGCAGTGTCCTGGGATGGGGGAACAATTACTCTGAGGCAACTCAGGAGGAAACGGAACAACCTGGGTAAAAATATATCTGTCAATAAGTCGAACCCGTATTTAAAATTTTACCGAAAACCAAGGTCGATCAAAACAAAAAAGGTCCTCGGGTAAAAATTCTACCAATAATTCAAAAAACAGATATTCTAACATTATAGAAATTACCCCAAAGACCAGGATACAGAAGCTGGGCTCAAATCTAATAATGTTTGTTCAAAGGACGGACAAGGACACTGGAAGGAAAGGATGCTGTAGGCTGGTTTTACTGTTGATCATAGAAACAATAATATTCAAGATACTTCATATATTAGCAAACTAAATCCAGTGGTACATTAAAAAAATAATGCATCGTGAACATAGTGGCTTTACACCAAGAACACAAGAACATTATAAAATCTACTGTTGTGATTCAAAATGTAGATGGAAAACAATTAATTTAGACATACAGTAATTATACTTAATTCAATTCATTTATATTCAAAATAAAGCTTTTCTAAAACCTAGAAAGTAGAGAATTTTCCTTATCATAATAATATTGGCTAAAAACTACAGTGAATCCCATATTTGGTTGTAAAATGAGGATAGAATTTTCTCTAATGTCAAGAACAAAAACAGAAGTCCTATTTTCACTACTTTTTTTTTTTCAATTTTTTTTCTGGGTGTCTAAGACGACACTATTAAGCAAGAATAAGGAGGTAAATATTAAAGACCAGCCTACAACATCCTTTTCTTACAGTGTCCTTTCTATATTCATAGAAAACCTTAGAGCATCTAGAGCTAAATTATTGGAATTAAAGAAAATTCAGAAGGTCGCTAGATGTAAAAATCAATCTATGAAAATGGATTGCATTCTATATAACCATCAACAAACATAAAACCTAATTATAAAAAATACTATTTACAAAACAACAAATACATTGTCAAGGATTAAGTCTAGCGATGACATGCAATAACTTTGCAGGTCAAAATATGAAACATTATTAAAAGGCATAAAATAAGAGATAACTAGATGAAGAGAGAGAATATGTCATGGCTAGAAAGACTTAGATATCAAGATTTTTCATAAAATAAAAGTGACTGAAAGTGTGATGTTAGCACTGGGATAGAAAAAGAGACAAAGAAGGCATGATGGAGAGCCCAGAAACAGACCCTCTCACACCCGTATAGGAAACTGGTATATGGCAAAGGCAGCTTTGCAAGTTAGTGGAGAAATGTCGGCATATTTAGTAAAAAGCATGAGGAAGAGTGGTTATCCAAAAAAAGAAAAAGTACATATAAAATTTAAATACTAGATTATACCTTATACAAAGACCAATGCTAAGTCGGATAAAAAAAAAATCTAAAGATGAGAAAAAAAACTAAAAATTTGCAGAGAAGTGCAGGTTTACACCCATGTAAAGATAAATGGTGTCGGATGTGCCCACCCACCGTAAACAAGTAGAAAGAAGAACTAGACAAAATACGTCCAAGCTATTGGACAATAAGCAGCACAGAACTCTGAACTCTAACAGAAAGAAAGAACCAAGAGACTCCTGTCATCAATTTCTGCCTGCAGGAAACTTCTAGGCTTCTGTCTGGGGAGAGGGACCCAAGCAGAAAATCATAGTCTTACTGAGTTCAAGAGGAAGAGACAGCACTTGAAGGAAGCAAAGGTGTGTGGAATATGCAGGGCAGGTAACAGAGTGGAGGGAGAGAGTGTCCCCTTGAGTCTTCGGCTGAATCTCATCTGCTCAAGCAAGAGAAGAAACTCCATTAGACTGGGAGAACTAGCTCCAGGTTCTGAACAGTTACCGGGGAAGGCTAAAAGTCCCCATGCAAAGGCAAGAATTATTTGCATTCCTTATCAGGCAGTATGAAGTTCTCTTGTTGAATACACTGGGCATTTTGTAGAAATCCCAGGAAATCAGTAAGCACGCAGAAGTCACCCAAAGAGAAGTAGGGATAAAATAACCCTAGAGTAAAAGCTACTCTAGACATACCCAAATAAATTCCTAAAACCAAGCTTCAAAAGGTTCAAGCTGGTCCATAAATTGTAAAGTGCCTGGTTATATGCCCCCTGAAGTCCAACACATTTTCAAGCAATAAAACAATGTTCAGAACTCAAATTTATAAATTCACATTGAATCCAACCAAAAATTACTAGATAAGACAACAAGCATGAAACCATCCCACCAATTACCAGGAGAAAAAGAAGCCCATAAAAACAGACTCAGAAACAAGAGAGATTATAAATTAGCCCAAAAAGACTTTACAACAGTATTTATATTGTGCTCAGAAAACACGAATGCAAAGAGAAGAACAATGAGGATAAAAAGGAGAACTACACATAACTTGTGGAGACGAAAACAAGCGGTACCCATGGAAAGTCCCATGTACTAAAAAATTCTCTACTTTGAGTATTGGGAAAATTTCCCTGATGATATTAACAAAAAAAATAAATACCATAAAAAGTCAATGAATTTGAACATAGGAATAACAACTATACAAAATGAAGCATAAGGCAAAATAAAGTCTGGAAAAAATTGAACTTCCTAAAATTTATCGATAACTTCCAAATCAGTACTCCCAGCCCTCTCGTGGCCTAACAAGACAACGTTCTGCCTTTCAGTTTTAGCTTTCCTACTGACAACAAGTGTACTTTCTCTAATATATTTTGTGTCATGTTTGTGTTTGGGGGCTTTTTGTTGGTGATTTTGCTGTTTAACGTTATCCCAAGCATAATGCAGAAGTGCTGTCTGTGCTCCTAAGCACAAGGAGGTTGTGATGTGCCTGATGGGGACAATACATACATTAGGTCAGCTTCATTCAGGCATGAGTCGTAATGCTGTGGGCCATGACTTTAATGTTAAAGAATCAACATTGTATATCAAATAAGATGTCTTTATAGAAACACAAAAAGATTGTGTGTTGATGGATTGCTGAAAATGTAGGCTCACGGGAACCTCTCTATGTGCCAAGGAAACAATGTTCCGTATTCAGTAATTCAGTAATTATGACCACTTTACAGAACATAACTATTGAGAATAATGAAAATTGACTGTATTTTTCATATTAATACAATTGCTACATTTTTAAAACAGAACTATGATAGAAACTATATTAAGAAGACGTGCCTCCTCAGGGCATCTGGGTGGATCAGTGTGTTAAGTGTCCAATTCTTGGTTTCAGCTCATGTTGGGCATAGGGCCTGCTTGGGATTCTCCCTCTCTCTCTCTCCCTCTCCACTCACATACGCTAAATAAATAAATACATAAATAAATACATAAATAAATAAATATCTTAAAAAAATGTTCTTTCTCAATTCCTTCCTTCTTAGAGCTCCTTCCTAGAGGAATTCCTTGTGTTGGACTAACTTTCCAGCCAAGAACAATGACAGACTTTGTGTGTTAGACACACAAGTCGTGAGTGACAACTTTTGAAAGCCCTGGGAAGTGACTACAAGTTGGCATAACCAGAGGGGACGTAACTCTTGAAAGAAGAAATCCACACTTAGTGAAATCCACATTCGTGTCTTTCACTGACCATAGGAAAGGCAGAATAAATATCACTAGAGGGACCTTGAAACTAGAGGAGCACATATTAAGATAACACTTGATGTCTCGGGAAGATTAGCTGCAGTCTGGTCCATGCACATAAATTTATAATATAATGCAGAGCACATTAAGTAATCACTGAAATATTGCTAAGTATCTTTTATGAAGAAAAGTTAAATTCTTAGCATAAGAGATTTTTAAATATAACAGGTCCCCTGAAGAGTTCTAGAAGAACCAGTAAGTAAGTGGGGACAATATGAGATCACAGCAATAAGGAGTAATCACTAGTACTAGTAACACTAGTAGTCACTAGTTTTAGTAACTAATAGTCATTAAAACTCAGAGGAACAAACTTACATGTTGGCTTTTTGTTTTTTGGTTTTTGACAGACTTGCTGGAATGGAATATCCTGACAAAGTTGTCTCCACAGAGTGTCTTGACTTCAGCAAGGCATTTTAAACTCAGTGGACAAACAAATGGATGAAGCAGGAATAAATTTAAATCCACGTGCACCTGGGGATGCTCTGTTTGGAACTCTGTGCGGGTCTCTGGTGGACAAGAAGCAATTCCATCACATCCTCATTATTGCTGAAGAGCAGAATGCCATCCCAAAGTGCTCAGGAGAACTCGAGAGTACACAAGGGAAGATGTAAATGTGCTGTATAATAGCTGCTTTTGGAGGGAAAAGTGATCATCAATAAACAACGACTATCTCTCTTCTGCTGTGTTTAGGTTTTATTTGGGCTGTTCTTTTCTCCAGCTCCTTTAGGTGTAAGGTTAGCTTATATTTTTGAGATAGAATGGTAGAAGATATTTGCAAATGTCTTATCAGATAAAGGGCTAGTATCCAAAATCTATAAAGAACTTGTTAAATTCAACATCCCCCAAAACCAAAAAAATCCAGTCAAGAAATGGGCAGAAGACATGACCAGATATTTCTCCAAAGAAGACATACAAATGGCCAACAGACACATGAAAAGATGCTCAACATCATTCAGCATCAGGGAAATACAAATCAAAACAACAATGAGATATCACCTCACACTGGCCAGAATGGCTAAACTTAACAACTCGAGAAATAGTTGTTGGTGAGGCTGTGGAGAAAGGGGAACCCTCCTACACTTTTGGTGGGAATGCAAGCAGGTACAGCCACTCTGGAAGACAGTATGGAGGTTCCTCAAAAGGTTAAAAATAGAGCTACCCTACAACATAGAAATTGCACTACTAAGTATTAATCCAAATGATACAAACATAGTGATTCAATGGGGCACATGCACCCCAGTTTATAGCAGCAACGTCCACAATAGTCAAACTATGGAAAGAGCCCAGATGTCGGTCAACAGATGAATGGATAAAGAAGACGGGCGCAGTGCCATCAAAATCTAATGATGTATTGTATGGTGACTAACATAACATAATAAAATTAAATTAAAAAAAAAAAGAAGATGGGTGCATGTGTACAATGAAATACTACTCAGCCATCAAAAAGAATGAAATCTTGCCATTTGCAACAACATGTATGGAACTAGAGGGTGTTATTCTAAGTGAAATAAGTCAATCAGAAAAAGACAAATATCATATGATTTCACTCAAATGTGGAATTTAAGAAACAAAACAGATGAACATAGGGGAAGGGAAGGAAAGATAAGATATAAACAGAGGGGGAGAGAAACCATAAGAGACTCTCAACTCAAGGAAACAAAGTGAAGGTCGCTGGAGGGCAGGTGGGCGGGGGGATGGGGTAACTGGGGGATGGGCATTCAGGAGGGCGCTTGATGTGATGAGCACTGAGTGTTATATGCAACTGAGGAATCACTGAACTCTACCTCTGAAACGAATAATACACTATATGTTAATTAAATTGACTTTAAATAAAAAGGTAAACAGAAGTACACTCCTTGCTCATTTATTTTTGTTTTTATAATTGAATTTCTGCAATTATATTTTGCAAGGAAATCTGAGTATCTCCATATCTATAACACGAGGCTGATTTTTGTTTGTTTTCAATTTTTATTTTTAAAAATAATTATGATGTAGTTTTCGTATAACATCCAGTGCTCCATGAAGTAGGTGCCCTCCTTAATACCCATCACCGGGCTAACCCATCCCCCTCCCCCTTCCCCTCTGAAACCCTCAGTTTGTCTCTCAGAGTCCATCATCTCTCATGGTTCGTCTCCCCCTCCGATTCCCCCCCTTCATGTTTCCCTTCCTTCTCCTAACGTCCTCCCTGCTATTCCTCATGTTCCACAAATAAGTGAAACCATATGATAATTGTCTTTCTCTGCTTGACTTATTTCACTTAGCATCATCTCCTCCAGTCCCATCCATGCCGATGCAAATGGTAGGTATTCATCCTTTCTGATGGCTGAGTGATATTCCATCGTATATATGGACCACATCTTCTTTATCCATTCGTCTATTGAAGGGCATCTTGGCTCTTTCCATGGTTTGGCTATTGCAGATATTGCTGCTTTGAACATTGGGGTGCATATGGCCTTTCTTTTCACTACATCTGTGTCTTTGGGGCAAATACCCAGTAGAGCAATTGCTGGGTCATAGAGTAGCTCTATTTTTTAATTTTTTGAGGCACATCCACACTGTTTTCCAAAGTGGCTGTACCAACTTGCATTCCCACCAACAGTGTAAGAGGGTTCCCCTTTCTCCACAACCTCTCCAACATTTGTTGTTTCTTGCCTTGTCAATTTTTGCTATTCGAACTGGTATAAGGTGGTATCTCAGTGTGGTTTTGATTTAAATTTCCCTGATGGCTAATGATGATGAAGATTTTTTAATGTGTCTGTTAGCCATTTGTATGTCTTCTTTTGAGAAGTGTCTGTTCATGTCTTCTGCCCATTTTCTGACTTGATTATTTGTTTTTTGGGTGTTGAGTTTGAGAAATTCTTTAGAGATCTTGGAAATTAGTGCTTTGCCTGTAGTGTCATTTGTATTGTATGGTGACTAACATAACATAATAAAATCAAATTAAATTAAAAATAATAAAAAAATAAAAATAAAAATAATTATGAAAAGTTGGATTTACAGAGTTAGAGGGTGTGATCCCCACCTTCACGATGTCTAAGTTCTGGTTAAAAGAAAAACAGGAAGTGTTAACACTATGTCCTTTTTTTTACTATTTTAGTTATTTGACAGAGAAGAGAGTGCAAGTAGGCAGAGCAGCAGGCAGAGGGAAAAGCAGAAGCAAGCTCCCTGCCGAGCAGGGAGCCCGATGCGGGGCTCGTTCCCAGGACCCTGGGATCATGACCTGAGCTGAAGGCAGATGCTTAACCAACTGAGCCACCCAGGCGTCCCCGCTATGTCCTTTTCATACAACTATATTGATGGACGTGGTCCCCTTACACATGGAAGAACAAAGAAAAAAGTCAGAATAAAGACCGACGTACGTTTATAAGAGAATTTATACACAGTCTGCTAGAGCTGATGCAATCCATGAAGGGGGATGCCTTTATGTAAAGATGTCCCCACCAGCCCAGGAGATTTACGGCAAGAGGCTTCATTGACTGGGCTGTCCTTGCTTTCCAGAAATAGCTGCTGGGTCTTGTTATCCAAGTTCACAGATGGGACTGTGCTGTGCACAGGCGGACTCTTCTCCGAGGCTGCCACTCCGCACAAGCTCACTGTGCCACTGACTCTCCAGCTCACTCACACATTGAGGACTCGGGTCACAGCACAGCCAGGACCCTCCAGGGCTGCTAGGCTGAGCTTCTGCTGTGCTTCAGATGTTCCAACTCTGGAAGCAAAGGGAGGAAAGGCCTAGAGTATCTTGAACACAAGGTTAAAAAAATTAACATTCTAGGAAACATTGTTAAAGAGGACTTTTAATGGCCATACAGATAATGCAAATATATTTTAGAAAATGGGAGTTACAGAAATAATTATTTACTACCTGTGGTAATAGTGAAAATTATCTAACATTCGTTAAATACTTATCACAATCTGGAAACTAAGTAGTTTTTATACATTTCAAATTTGTTTCTTCCCAAGCTTCACGAATTAGGTAATATTATATTAGTTACATTATACAGTTGAGTAAAATGAGGATTAGAAACTTAACAATTATTTATACAACCATGATATGATTGCACAAGTAGTAAATTGGATTCTATCTCAGACCAAGTAATAGAGGATAATTTTTTTAACTATTGTAATAATCTCAATTTCTAATTGTTCTTTTCCTTCAATCTTTATTTCATTGTATAGATTTATATTTTATTTTATTTTTTTTACTTTCTTTTTTTATTGTTATGTTATGTTAATCACCATACATTACATCATTAGTTTTTGATGTAGTGTTCCATGATTCATTGTTTGCGTATAACACCCAGTGCTCCACGCAGAACGTGCCCTCTTTAATACCCATCACCAGGCTAACCCATCCCCCCACCCCCCTCCCCTCTAGAACCCTCAGTTTGCTTCTCAGAGTCCATCATCTCTCATGGTTCATCTCCCCCTCCGATTTCCCCCCTTCATTCTTCCCTTCCTGCTATCTTCTTTTTTTTTTAGCCTAGATTTATAATTTAAAAAGAAATTGAGATTACACTACATATATTGAATTGGTTGGTTTTTGTTGTTAGAAATACTGTGAATAACTCTCCATATCATAGACTAATCCAAAGAAATGCTGTTTTCAGTAGCCTCATGGTGTTCTGTTGAGTGGAATGTTGTAAAATTTAGCAGTTATTTATTGGTGTATTGCAAATTATTCTAAAAAAATTAAAGCTTAAAATGAACATTTATTATCTCACACCATTTCTGAGAATTAGGAATCTGGGAGCAGCTTAGCTGAGTGGTTCTAGCTCAAAGTCTATACATAGGAGATGGAGTATTACAGTCACAGTGCAGTCAAGATAGCAGGTGGGGGCAGTGGTCATCTGAAAGCTTGACTGAGGCTGGAGAATCCATTTCTAAGAGCTCCTTCACATGGCTCACCATGTGGCCCTCTCATCCTACTTCGGCAGGCAACTTCCCACCAAGTGAGAGATCTAAAGTAGAGAAAGCAAAGAGTAAACAAGGAGAAAGTCTCAGCTTCCAGGTTACAGTTTCCAAAGTCACATGGGTGACATACTATTTGTTATACTGAGTATAAATGACTCATTAGGCCCATGACACACTCAAAGGAAGGGGCATTACGTTCCATCTCGTACTAGGAAAAGCATCAAAGAGGAGTAGGAACACTTAAGCTACAACATAAAATAATTCTTTCTACATTTTCATTTACATGTTTTCTAATTGATTTCTAACTGTTTCCATTGTTAATAATGTTGTTACAAATATCTTTGTACATAAATCTATGAGTGTTTTGGTCTTAATTCCCTTAGGATAATATCCAAGTGAGATGATTGAGAGAAAGGATATAAATGAATATTTTTGAGTTTGGGGGTACATATGGCCTTAAAGAAAGAGAGTATCTCTTGAGCCTTTATGACAGACTATATTTTCCAAAGATGATCAACAAAATACACTGCATCCCACACATTATTCCTACACCATGATTTTGACAATATTCCCGTTGAGTGTAGAATCCAAGTCCTAGCCCTCCTACCTTTGAACCTGGCTGAAAATTTGTGACTGTCTCAACCAATAGCATATGACAGAAATGATACTACTCACTTCCGAGTAGGTCATAAAAATATCATGCACTTGTACCTTGTCCTCCTGAATGCTTGCTATTAGAACTAGCCAGCATGTTGTGAGGACACAACAGGTCCTCCAGGAGAGACCACAGTTAGGTGTTCTGGATGTCAGCTCCAGCTAAGGTCCTGGATACCAGCCAACATCAACTACCAGAGAAGAAGTGAATGAGACTTCCGATAGTGTCATCCCTGAGACACGAGGCAATCCAGGTTTCAGGATGCCCCAGTTAACACCGTATGGAGAAGAGCTGAGCTTCCGTACTGAACCAGGTCCAAACTGGAGATTTGTGAGCATAATAAGACTGATAATTCCACTCCAATGCATTTACTTGAAGAAAAAAAAATGAAAGCCTATGTCAACAAAAGATTTATATAAAGAAATAGCTAAAAAAACTGGAAAAAAACCCCACATGTCCATTGACAGAGAAGCAGATAACCAATTGTGCTATACCCATAAAATGGAGATGCAGTAATAATATATGTGCAATGATTGACAAATCTCACAAAAGAGATTTACTTACTGCATAATTTCACATGCATGAGATAAAAAGTCAGTTTTAAAACTAAAATATGGTGATTACAATAAGACTGTGGTTCTAGGGCCCAACTGAGGGGGAGGTCAACTGGAAAGGAGTGCAGTGGAATTTTCTGGGAGGGTGGAGACTTTGTGTATCTCTTTCGGGTATACTCAGGTGGATACAGCGGTCAAAATTCACCAAACTGAACCCTTGATATCTGTGTAATTTAGTGTGTACTAATCATATCTCACTTTAAAAAAAAAAATGTTACCTGTCCTGTGCCCATCTTCTAACATACTTTTGTTCTGTCTGTCCAACCAGCACATTTACTAACATCGGGCAGGAGGTGCAGGAAGCACTTTCCATTAAAGTATAAGAGGATGGGAAATGAGAAACCATATTTATTGAAGGTCATTTTCCACCATGGGGGTTTCATTAATTCAACTTTGGGGCAGAAGATGCCAACAAGTAGAGCTAACTACTTGGTGAAAAATGGGGTCTGAAGATAGGAACTCAAGCATTAAAAATTCTTGGAGATGAAGATTGATTTGGGCGCTCTTGCTACTAATAGTCCCACATGAATTTATTAAAAGGAAATTAGCACAGGCATTGGACTTATTACCTAGCCAGCACTGCTTCTGACAAGTTGTAAGAAATAATTTTGGTAGAAGAATGACTACATTAACACAATCAGTATTTGCATTCAAGGCCCTGAAATTCAGTTCTGATAGAGAAAAAAGTAAAATCTTAGTTGTGTAGTGGTGCTTTTGTGGGGAGTTAATATTCAATCCTGAGTCAAGGGGAAATCTGAATGAAAATGAATCCTATAGTCGGTCATCCTGATCTTTGAAAGCTAGGAATAACAAAGGAAGTGTTTTATATAGAGGGGAGTCATCCCTTTGCCTAGTAAAATTTAGAAATGGTGTGTGTCCTGCTCCAGGGGGAAGCTGAGAAAATGCCCTTCCCTTATGTCCAGTCAGAATTAGAAACAGAACACTATATCTCAGAACATATGAACTTGGATATAACAAAAACTGGAAAACTGAAGAGCTACCAGTCGTCCCTAGGAGTCCTATTTCATTTCTGATGGTTTTATCAATGATGTATTGGTAAGTTCAGGGGATGTGATTGGGGCACCAATAGCAGATAAAGACTGCAGTTGGGGTTCAGCCACAGAAATGCTTTCAGGGTCAGACATGAGGCCCTGAGGCAGGTTCGAGGAGCAAGATGAGCCACAGGGCCACGAGAAGGGTATTTAAGAGCTCCCATTTGTATTAAATTGTAGTTAGAAAGGGAGTAGGCACTCCTAATGTTCAATAACACTCTACTCAAGCCCTTGATCTGTGTGCGTGACTGCCAATGGACCGGTGCATCCTGAGAGAAGCCACGACCAAACCATAGGCAGTGGCACCTCACTCAGTCACCACTTGATTGCCATGCTTTGCAGCTTAAATGGCCAAAATAAGTAGATTTAAAAATTGTGTTAGCTAATTTTACATAGCTATATTTTACAAAATAGGAAGCTGGCTTCAAGAATACGTACACAGAAATAACAGTTGGGTCTCAGTAGTTATCCGTCCAGAGAAAAGAGCAGTCCTGTCCAGTCTCTCACCAGCAGAGGCCAGTGGGCAAACAGGATCCCACACCTTACATAACACCACCCTAAGGACACAGGTTCTTGACTTCCACTTCCTGCCAATGTGGAATCAATCACGGGGACTGAATATGCCCTTTCCCTTGAAAGGAAAAAAATGGGCAGAATTTAGGAAATGATGATTTTCAAGACACTGGAAGTCAGGCGATGAAGGACAGTGACCCTTGGTAGGCAGGAAAAAGGTTAAGTAAGCCCTGCAGCAACCACAGCTTATTACCTTGAGAGAGAAATAGCTGGAGCACAGTCAACAGCCTCAAGTGAAAGATGGAGCCAGAGTCTGGGAATGAGGTCATGAGAGTTTGCATGGCAGACAAAGGGACGGGATAGAGCTGTGTAGAGAGACAGACCCAGAGATCCACAGAGGACCTCCCTCAAATACTGGGCAGTGTACCAATCAATTCACACATCTGTCTGAGGAAACTATCAACCACCAACAGGATTAGAAAACAGCGCTCAGTGCTCACACGGGGCTGGGTCAGTGCCTGTTCCCACCATCCAGACCGGAAACCCACACCGTTCATGAGAGGCTGGGCGGAATACTCAGCTGGTTCTTGCCTCCACAGACAAGATAATCCCCCAACTAACCACTGCTCTCGTCCTGCCCAGCAAACACTAAAAGCAAGACCCAAAGGGATGAAACCGTTTGTAAGTGCCTCAACTATGCCTCAGGACAAAGCTCAAGAACACTTTTGGAAATGCAAAAATATACAAGGACCAACAAGGTAGAATTCAAAATGCCAGTCATTCAGGAAAAGATTATCAGGCATGCAATGAATCAGGAAAATACCACCTTCCTGAAAAATAGGAGAAAAAGATAAATCCACCATTATACTCAAGTATTGCATTATCTCTCTCAATAATTGATAAAGTGGACAGAAAATCAGTAAAGATATAAAAGATTTAAGTAGCACTATCAACCAACTTGACCTCATTGTCATTTATAGAAAAACCCACCCAATAAAGAGCAGAATACATGCTTTTTCCAAGTGCCCACAAAATTTTTACCAACTTAGACTATATTTAATGCCATAAAACAAATATCACTAAATTTAAAAGAGTTAAAGTCCTACAAAGTGTGTTCTCTGACCACAATTAGTTAAATTAGAAATCAAAACAGATAGCTCTCTGGAAAATCCTTGGACATCTAGAAAGTGCGTAATATGAACACATCAGAGGAAAAATCAAAAGGAAAGCTGGAGAACATTTGGAATTGGAGAAAAATAAAAACACTCTATGATAAAAATTTGTGGAATGCTGCCAAAGCAGCGCTTGGAGGAGGACATATTTAGTTCTACATGTTGATACCTGAAAAAAAAAATGCATATTCTCAAAAAAATGACGTAAGTTTCCACCTTGGGAAATGAAAAGGAATAGCAAGTGAAATACTCAAAATAAGCAGAAGAAAAGAAACAATAAAGATTAGAGGAAAAACCATGGAAGGAGAAAACTTAAAAGAAAGAGAAAATCAATGAAATCAATAGCTAGTTATTTGAGAGTATCAGCAAAACTGATGAATCTGGCGGCAGACTGATTAAAGAATGAGAGAAGGTAGATTTTTAGCCATATCAGGAATTAAAGAGGCAGCCTCACTGTTGGTACTATGGCTTTTGAAAGGATAACAAGAGTATACAGGCAATGAGTGTGTAAACTTAGATGAAATGGACAAATTCCTTGCAAAACATAAATGGTCAATGTTCACTCAAGAGGAAATAAGTCATCTGAATAGAGCTGTGTCCATTAATTTTTAAAATTTCTCATAAACCTGGGGCACCTGGGTGACTCAACTGGTTGGGTGTCCCAGTCTTGGTTTCAGCTCAGGTCATGATCTCAGGGTTCTGGGATTAAGCCCTGAATCAGGCTCCACACTCAGCGCAGAATCGTTTTGTCTCTCTCCCTTTGCTCCTACCCCGACTCGTGCTCTCCCTCTGTTATTCTCTCTAAAATAAATAAATAAATAAATAAATAAATAAATATCTTAAAATTTTTTTCTCATAAACTTTCCCATAAAGAAAATTCTAGGCCTGGATAGTTTCATTGGTAAATTTCATCAAAAATGTAAGAATGAAATAGTACTAGTTCCATGTAAACTCATGGAAATTGAAAACAAGGGGAGTGTTCCCAAATCATTTTATGAGGCCAGCATTACCCTGACACTGAAACCAGACAAAGACATTACAAAACAGAAAATTATAGACCAATACTCTCTCATGAACGTAGATGCATAATTCTAAGCAGACTTTTAGCAAAAAGAATCCAAAGTACCTATGAAACATTCATCATGACTAAGTCGGGGTTTTCTTAAGAAGGCTAGGTTGGATTGACATTCCAAAACCAGTCAGTGTCACTTAGCCATATTAACAACCTAAAAAATAAAGAAAGTCATTTTGGGGTGCCTGAGTGGTTCAGTCAGTTAAATGTTTGCCCTTGGCTCAGGTCATGATCCCAGGGCCCTGGGATTGAGCCCCACTGGGTTCCCTGACCAGCATGGAGTCTGCTTTTCTCTCTTCCCCTGCC
Organism: Callorhinus ursinus; assembly: GCF_003265705.2. Taxonomy (NCBI): domain Eukaryota; kingdom Metazoa; phylum Chordata; class Mammalia; order Carnivora; family Otariidae; genus Callorhinus; species Callorhinus ursinus. The sequence continues at coordinate 88,833,499 of NW_027397065.1, read as the reverse complement.
CGTCCCCCTGTTCATGCTCTCTCTCTTTCACTCTCTCTCAAATAAATAAATTAATTAAATATTTTTTAAAATAAACAGACACAGGAAAACAGGATGAAATCCAGCAAATATCTAATAAAAACTCTCAACACACTGGGAATAAAAGGAAACTCCTTCAACTGATAAAGGTCACCCATGAAAAACTATGGTTAACATCATACTTAAAGGTAGAAGGTTGAATGCTTCCCCCCAGAGATCAGGAATGAGATGAGGAGATCACTCTCACCACTTCTGTTCAGCTTTCTATTGGAGGTTCTCACCAGTACAACCATGTAAGGGAAGGAAAGCAAAAATTCTCCATCACAAATGAAGTGATCATCTATGTAGAAAATCCAAAAAATTCTTAAAACAAAACAAAACAAAACCTACTAGAACCAATAAGTAGTTTAACAAGTCTACAGCATACAAATCAATATATTAAAGTCAAATGTATTTTTATCTGTTTGCAATAAATAATTGGAAATTGAAATTAAACCATCAAAAACATTGGCAATAGCACCAAAACATTTGAATAATTAAGAATAAATCTGTCCAAAGATACGAAAGTCCAGCATACTGAAAATAACAAAACATTGCTTACAGAAATTAAAGAACTAAGTAAATGCAGAGCTGTATCATGTACAAGGGTCAGAAAACTCAGTATTATTAAGATGTTGATTTGCTTGAAATTAAACAAAGCAATTCTAATCAAAATACCAGCTGTTTTTTGTTTTTGTTTTTGTTTTTGTTTTTTTGGTTATAGACAAATTCATTCTAAAGCTTGTATGGAAGGGGCCCACGGGTGGCACAGTCGGTGAAGCATTTGCCTTCTGCTTAGGTCATGATCCCGGGGTCCTGGGATGGAGCCCCACATCAAGCTCCCTGCTCAATAGAGAGCCTATGGCTCCCTCTCTCTATCTCCCCCTGCCCTTCCCCCACCTCGTGCTCATGCATGCAAGCTCTCTCTCTCTGTATCTCAAATACATAAATAAAATCTTTAAAAAATAAAATAAAACTCATATGGAAAAGCAAATGGCTAAAAGTGGACAAAATAACTTCATGAAAGAACAGATCTGGATGATTAATACTACCTGATTCCTTGCCTTCTTATAAAGCTGTAGTAACCAAGAGATTGTAGAAATAGACAAATTGGTCAATGGAACAAAATTGAAGACCCACACACGAATCTGTACAATTGATTTGAAAATGGTACAGATTCAATTAATGGATAAAGAATAGTCTTTCTGCAAATAGTGCTGAAACATCTGAATATCCATATGTTAAAAAAAAGAAATTAAACCTATACCTTTCATGACATATAGAAATGAACTCCATATAGAAATGGACTATAGTCCTATGTGTAAAACCAAAAACTCAAAAACTTCTGGAAGACAATGGAAGAGTAAATTTCTGCAACCTTGAGTTACACAAGGATATTTTAATACACCATCAAAAGTACAATCCATAGAGGAAACTCTTGCTAAGTTGGGCTTCTCAAAATGAAAAATGTCTGCTTTTGGAAAGACTGTTTAGAGAAGAAAGAGACAAGACCCAGTCTGGGAGAAAATTTTGTCAAATCACATACCTGAAAAAGGACATATAACCAGGATTCATAAAGAGCACTCAAAACTAATGTTAAGTGTCTTAGTCTGTTCTGGCTGCTATAACAAAATAGCACAGATGGCATGGCTTATAAACCACAGAAGTCCCCATCCACTAATACCACCACCTTTGAGGGTTATGAATTTTGGGGAGACACAAACATTCAAATCATAATGATAAACATATAAGCAAACCGACTTAAAAATTGGCAAAAGAGTAGACCCATCCATTTGGTCAATACTTGACTAAAAAAGAAATACTGATGGTCAGTAGGCACTTTAATGCTGCTCAGCATCACTGTTCATGGGGGTAATGCAAATTAAACTCACAATGAGATGCCACTATTAAATGCTGATCTTTTTAAAAGCTGACCATTACAAGTGCTGGGGAGTGCGTGGGGGCCCTGAAACTTCCCACACCACCGGGGCATAAAGCCACCATGGGAAACACAGTGAAGTCTCTTAAGGAGTTAAACTTAACACCGCCCCTATTCAGCATTGCACCCCTAGGTAGTTCCCCCAACGAAGTGAGCACATAAGTAAACAGGAACCACGAGCAGCACTGATGCTTACTCTTAAAGTAAGATTTTTGTCAAGTGAGCTCTTCTCTCCACCTAAAACCCTCTTCAGCTGCCTGTCTACGTAGTTCTGTCTCTCATGGCTCCTGAGACTAGACCCACATATCACCCTTTTATTGAACCCTTCCCTGGAACAACTAAGTAGAAGGACACCCCATTCCTTTACATCTACACACCTCTTAGTTATGGACAATTTGTGACACGGACAAAGTTCTCCATCCTTATAGAACCTACCTTATAGTGAGAGAAGACAGACAATCATTAAATAAATATTCCTTGAATGAAATAACCTAATCACATACACAGCTGCAAAATTGACCAAAACGTTTGAATTTATTAAGATGTCTATTCTAAAGGTGGATTTATTTCCACTCTTGTTCATTAATGACCTTGCTCAAAGTCTATATACTGCCTTGAGATCGATGACAGGGCAATGGATTATAAACCCTGAGTTCACGGATATACCTCCACATGGCACACGTTAAGAAACGCTTGGTTGAAGTGATATGCGATCATAGACGTGCGTGGACCGCTGGTCCCGGTCAAGGCCACGTGTGGGAGCAGGGGCATGTAATGAACCATCTTCCCAGTTCAAGGAAAGAGAGATTGACTCTCTCAAATGTTGGTTTTGAAACCTGGCTTAAAGAATGAGCTGATTTATTTTAACATGTTTGTTGCTGTTGAAATACTTTGTTTGACAGTCTTCCTATGAGAGGGGAAGGGAAGAGGAAGGAGGAAGAGCAATATTGATTTTTTAAAAGCATCACTGAGTGTCCCAGTGGGTCTCTCTCCATGTAGGCTCTGCTTTCCCAGCCACCCCTGAGCCGCAACAGCAAAAATAGCCATGAACACAGTCTGGCTGAGTGCCCTGGCAGGGGATTTTTTTCTTTAATCTCATACATCATTTACAGCCTGCTGCAGTCAAGGCACCGAGCCGCACATCACCTTGAGAGAGAGGAGAATTGAAAGAACAGCATGCCTATGCGTGGGACCGGCTGCACTTTTGACTGCAAAGAGCCTGGTCTATCTGCCCGTGCATTTTCTACTTATCAAGGGGAAAAATATACTTGAATCAAGGACCTTTCCTTTTTCTTCCTGGTTTTGTTGATTTCAATATTTCAGTAAGTTAGCCGACTGTGGGAGTAAGTTTAAATCCTTGTTTTATACCTAAACAAGGAAAATAATTTTCTTTTGATGTCAGTGCTTGGCTGACCCAAGCCTAAGGGATACCTTGTCTTCTCGGTTTGCATAAAATCAGTTTTGATAAAAAATGTATGCACACACACATACACACACACACACACATACACACACACAGAGGCACACTAACAGTTGAATAGGGCCAACACATTTCCTTCTGAATTCCAGATTAGGGAGAAAATTGAGGACATGTCAGATAAAGAAATGTCATTTTTTCTTTTTTAATCAACAGTTCCTCATCCTATACAGGTCACAGACCCCTCTGAGAATCTGAGAAAGTTATGGAAACTCTCCTATGGATGGGAGTAGGGTGGGGAATATAAACTATTTTACATACAATTTTCAGGGACATATGGCCCCTCGGGGGAAAAAAAATGCCTTCTCCAGATCTGAAATTCAGTGTGCCCCAACAATGCCCATTATCTATAAATCGATAGCAAAGACTAGAGAAGAAAAGGGACCTTCATCCTTAAAACAAAACAGTGGCTGCCGCCTCACCCAGAAACTCCCTAAAGCCAGAGGTCCTGTCTTTGATTTCAGTTCTGTTTCCACATGGCCCGAAGCTATAACATCCCTGCCTACAGCAGTCTCAGAAATGAAAGGACTGAGCAGTAGTTTTAAGAACCTCCTGGGTTACTCTTTTATGTTGGGATGATTCTAACCTGGAGTCCAACTGGGGGGAAGTCACAGTGGGTGACCACCGTCCACAGCTGCTCACACCTCCTCTTCATGACTGTGGTCACCAAGCTCTCCATTCTTGTCTCTCTTCTGAGGAGGGCGGCCTGGTCTCTTGGGCACAATCCCAGTGAGAAAATCTTTGATCTCTCAATAGATGCTTGGCAGTCGTCACTCTCTCCACCAGCTCTTACAAGGCGAGTTTAACTGGGCTTTAGGACAGAAGAGCCTGCGTTGAAACATCATGTCCAGCCCACCTTCCTCCAGGGAGGCAATGTGCACGAACACACAAACACACGTGTCCATGTTCACCTCCCTTCCTTGTTACCCACAAGCAATTGCTTGGATCCACGCTCAAGAATGTGCAAGTATTAACAAGTGGTGAAGCCAATCTGGAAGATTCTAGCCATCACGAGGATCATAAAATCCCATGGATAGATAGAGTGTGTCCCATTATGTGACCGGGGTGTCCTTGCAAACATTCACAGGCTGGTGTTGGGGATGAGGCCACATATCCCCCGTGCATCAGGAAACATGCTGGCCCTGTGGGAGACGGAAAGATCAGCTCTGCTTCTCAGCAGTCAACCTGAGGCCAGTCCCTTCATGGCCACATAAAGAGGGTGACAGCACCCACCCCTTATGTCCACGCAGGCCCAGCTTGGACATGGCAGACACCACTCTCAGGCTCCCATCCTGCTTGACCTGACTTCTTGGGGGCTGACCTTTAATTGCACATCTACACTTGGCTTCTGATCCTTTTCTATGAAGTCCTTCTAATCTTCCCAGTGAGAAGTAACCACCTTCTCCTCTACCTTCCCAGTGTCCTTTAGTTGTTTTGTCTTTCTATCTCCTTCTAACATCATATGCTGAAAAGGATGCACAGAGTCTTGGCCTCGGACAGCAGAGCCTGAAACAGAGGGGCTCTCTGTTACTCCTATCATAAATGCCAGGAAGCAGGAGAGGGGGCAATACGAAGATGTGTCATCCAAATGACTGCCATTTTTATTAAATACAGACATATACTCAAACTGTGGATCCATCTTCCCAGAGGCTATATAAATGACTTATTCTCAGAACAGTCTTTCTGGGGAAGAAAAGAAAGATAATATATCCTCTAGCTTGCTCCCTCACTGGTGACCAATTCTCTCCATAAAGCATTACTTACCACTGTACATTCAGGTTGGACACGTGTGGGCACCCAGAACATCCCAGAAAATGCTGAGGCAGGAGGCAGATGAGATATGTGGCATGGGGCTCCTGGGCTGTGTCCACAAGGAGGTGGCTGGAGACCACACAAGGTGAAGCAGCATGGCGGTGAGGGACGGGATGAAACAATCGCCCAAGGGCCCCCGAACAGATACATGATGGCCTAATGCAGCACCTAAGGGGTGTCTAATATTCACTGACGCACCAGTTCTCTCTCTCCCATCATGCGAGTAGATGTGCTAGAAAAGTGTTCTATGCGGAAAATTCGAGGATCTTCAAGTTTGAAGGGAACTTGGAGTCTAATCTACACCCTGACCCAGGCGTCCCTTTGGCAGCATCCTTGACAAAGTCATCTAGACCAGGCAGGAAGAACGTGAGCTCTCTCTGAGACCAGCTACCTGCTTCTTGGCACTGTGGTCACAGGAATCTCCCATACCTACTGAGCCAACAGCCGTCTCCCCTGAGTTGTTCCTTAGACCTGACTGCAGTTTACAGAACGGGGGATCCCTCCACTGCATGGCCGTTCTTCAGGTGTTCTCAGAATATTTTTGTCAAGGTTGAACACGTGCAGGTTTTAGAATAAGTGAACCACCAGTGCCCATAACAATGGTGAATTCTGTAAACATGATGCTGAGTGCAAGAACCTAGATGCAAAAAAGTGCAAACTGTGTGACACCATTTCGGCACACACAGCCACAGCTGCTCTATGCTGAGAAGCCTCTGAGAGGGTCACAGTGGGGCAAGGGTAGAGCAAGGGGCTTCCGGCTGTTGGTAACGTCCCAGTCCTGGTCTGGGTGCTTGTCTTCATTTGTGAAATTCATCAAGCCATTCACTTCAGCTCTGTGCACTTTTCTGTATGCATATTTCACTTCGATGTGTTCCTTAATGTCCAGTCTCCTCAACCATTAGTCTTGTGAAAGGGTGTCCGGAACTCCCATGGTCACTGTACCTTCTGTATCATCTCTGTTGCACAGTGCCTACCTGAAAACAGAGCCTCCCTGGCCACATCCAATACTGATGATGTGGTCTGTCAGGGCCAAATGTCACTGTAGAGTAATTTCCATGAAATGGAAATTGTGGCCACTCACCTCCTTTGATACAATCTTCAATGGCTTGGGAAGTTTGACCATTTTTCAAAATGATGGGCTCCTAAATTTTGACAACTATTTTTTTCTTGTACGTCCCCATATAGTTGTCAAGAAACTAAGCCTGTGGTTAAAACTATTCTATAAACACATCTGGAAATTCCGTAGCTAACATACAAATATTTCAGGATGATTTGAAATGGAGCACAAGGTCTCAAGCATCTGTGTGGACCTTAAAACTCTCTAATGTAAGCATTATGTTTCCCCCTCAACTGTACTTTAAAATGACTGATTAAATCATAATACTCCCAGGTGAACGGGATTTTAGCTGGGTGTCAAAATGACATGTGAAAAGTTCACAATCCTAATGACACATTCATGTCAGTGAACACCCGTGAGGAGTACGAAATCCTTCATGGACACAGACAAATGAACAGGTGATTTCTCTATTATCGATGCTGCCGGGGGGGATTCAATCCTGTGGGCTGGGGGCTGACAGGAGGTGTCCCTCACCCAGCCTGTGATGCAAGGATGGGAAGGTGGCACCTGACGCATTAGATGATGACCAGGCCAGGGAGAGCCTGCCCTCACATGTGCAAAACCCTGGAGGTAAAGGAATGAACTGAACTATCTCAGTGGGATCTGGAAATGGGTTAAATGTGGGCAGGTGGAGAGGAAAGCCTGGGAAGGGAAGGGAGAGCCAACCCTTGAAGGCTGTGGGAGGCACAGGAGGCTTTTTGGAGAACTGGCAGTGTTAGGGTGGGAGGAGAAGGCCATGGGGAGGCAGAGGGGCCACTCGGGAGGCTTTGCAATACTCAGGATGGAGCTTGCGTCTACCTGAAGCGAGGCGAGGAAAAGAGGTAACGATGGGGTGTCAGGGGTTGGATCCGCCGTGTGGCGCCCTCCCTGGATGCTGATGGTGAGGAAGATGGTGGTCAGGAAGGACTCGGGTTCCTGGCTCATACAAGTGAGCCCAGGGCCATGGTGTGCCCGCACAGAGGTCACACGCCGTGCCACACCCAGCCGTAGACTGTTCACCGGCGTACACCTGCGGGACGTCCACATGGAGAATTTCAGGAGGCGGCTGGAGACGGGCGTCAGGAGTTCGGGGTGAGAAGCAGGTAAGGGCGTAGGCTCAGAGCCCCGGCAGGTCCCCTCGATGACTGGCCGAGCAAGGAGACCCTGAGGAGTGGACCGGGATAAGGAGAGGAAGCGCCCAGCAGCTGAGCAGCAACTCCCGGGGTGGGAGGGCAGGGCAAGTGTGTGGCCTGAGGCCGCAGAGAGCAGCCTTCTATGGAGGAGGTGGAGGCTGTCGGTGCAGGGAGCCCGGGAGGCTTGGCCAGAGGGGGACATGCAGGGGGGGCCTTGAGGTGGCAGAGGCCACAGGGGAGAGACCCCGGGTGTGTGGAAGGTCATCACTGTTGGGACCAGAAGGAGCGTGGGCAAGGGCGCATCGGGGCAGAGTGCTCCTGCTCGGTGGGCATGCTGGCCTGCAGCAGGGGCTCCCCAACACAGGAGGGCAGGTGGGCAGCTGCCCTGGGGAAGGAGAAAGTCGGCAGCCTGAGAAACCGGGGCAGGAAGAGCGCTCGCTCGAGGGGCCCCAGTGCGCCGGCGCACGCGGGTTTGCAGCGGCCCCGCGGGACTCGCTCCTCGCCTCTGCTCGGCATCCAGGGCTTAGGACCGGACGGTGGGGTGCACGGGTTAGCTAAACGGTCCGAAGGGCAAGGGAGGAGACCCGGGGAACATGCCGGCATGGTTTTTGAATCCCAGCTCTTTTTGTCTGAACTCCTCACATGCAGTAGAGCAACTAGAGAACCAAACCAAAGAGCCATGGTCCACTGTTAACCGCGAACCCGTTTGCTATTAGGGTGACCCCACAACGACCAGCCCGCCAAGCCCTGTTCCCTGTCAGGCTCTGTCGGGGGCGGAGGCAAAGCGCAGAGCGGCCTCTGTCCCAGCCTCGAGTCACAGGACGCCAGGCAGGCTCATGGAGACGGGGGAGAGGGGCCGTTGCCAGCAGCTGAGCGGCCGGGGCTGGTGCCCAGGGGCTCCCAGACCCACGGCCAGGGCTCCCGCCGGGCAGGGTCCCACACCGAAAAGCAGCAACTGTAGGAATAAACAACAGTGAGTGGGACAAGTTCAGACGGAAAAAGAAAGCTATGGCAGCTGAATGTCGGGGTGGGGAAAAAGGCAGGACACCTCGATCCAAAAGCCACGTTCGTTCTGGGAAGTTACGCCATTCCTGAATCGTGTTTCCTTCTGAAATTTCAGGAAACCTAATTTCAGATTAAAATAAGTCTCAGGAAAGGATGAAGATCCAGTTTTGGCTACCTGGAGAATTCAGTAATTTAATGTCCGTTTCTCAGATGAAGAGACTGAGGTCCGGAGAGGTTATGGGATTTTCCCAAGCCCCCAGCGAAACTGTAGCCCTCGTGAGCATTCCGAATTCCACACTGGTGGTTGAGCAAATGGCGTGCTCAGTAAATAACTATTGAATTGAGTTAGTAGTTAAGCCGTTCAGCCAGTAAGTGGCAAATGAGGTGGGAAAACCTTGACTTTCTGACGTAGAGGGCACCCTAACTTCCTTCCTCCAATCCTGCTGTGGTTCCTTCTTTGACTTCAGAATAAAGCCTCCGAGGGGCGCCTGGGTGGCTCAGTCGGTTAAGCGGCTGCCTTCAGCTCAGGTCATGATCCCAGAGTCCTGGGATCGAGCCCCACGTTGGGTTCCCTGCTCAGTGGAGAGCCCGCTTCTCCCTCTCCCGCTGCCTGCCTCTCTGCCTACTTGTGTGCTCTCTCTTTCTCTGTCAAATAAATAAATAAAACCTTTAAAAAAAAAAAAGAATAAAGCCTCGGACGGCCCTCTCAGCTGGGCTCTTGACTACCAAGATGGAGACGAGTGGTGTATACAATGCTTTACACACTAAAACGTGATAGGGTCTTGCAGAAAACCCCACCACAGCTGTGACATACTATTAAGAAATGCCAAAAATCACCGATCTTACCGGGCTCACCCTCCCCCACACGTTCTTTCCTCCACTTTGTACTGCTCGGGCTCACGGGGGTCCATCCCTTTTTTTAAGTAGCCAGGAAAAGTGCCTGTGCTATCCTCTGGGGCACATTTAGTTGTGAAAAATTTCTCCTTTTTAGAGGGCTTGCTTCGGCAGCTGTCTCCTCTTTATGTCTAGTGTGTGCATGCTTAGCTTTTCAACGTTTGTTGGACCTTAACCTCAAGCATCTGGGTCACAGCTAGTTAGTCTTCAAATCACTAGTAAGTGTCTCCTAAAGCTCGATCTTCTGTTTACCTAATAGGAAGCTCCTGGCTTGTTCCTTTCTGTGAAAGTCATGAGTCAAGGGTCTGCCTTAACCTTGAAAATGGTTCCAAACCACTTAGCTGCCATAAAAAGGCAAATGGGCAAAGCCAGGATGGTCATTTCAAGCTGTAGAAAGAGTCCTCCGCAATCTGCTTGAACTTCAAGAAATTGTTTTCCCATCAAATGGAGAAGGGGGATTAAGCAGGAGGCAAACTTTCCTTTGTAAAGCTGTATGGTTGCCTTCTGGCTACATTGTATTTAAGTGATGCACTTGTCCTAAGGACGGTTTACCTACATCAGTTGGAAACCACTGGACCTTCCAGTGATACGCCTGCTTCAAGGATTCTGTCTTTCATCGGTATTTTTTCAATTAGTATTCCTGAATTCTATCACAATGTCAAATCCAAAGCTCTAACTGCATTGAGGTATAGAATAAAGCAGAGAGTCACCTCTGATATGTCAAAAAAGTCAAAATTAAAGAATATTTGTATCTTATAACCAAACAATAGCTGCGGGTCATTCTACCTAAAGCAAAAAAGCAGAAGAATTTTAAAAAGTGAAAAGAAATAATAATAGAAATGTTCAAGTTGAGACCCGTAAGTCCCACAAGTTAGAGGTTTAAGAAGTCACCCTGCTGATGGATCGCACACCTGTGTGTAGGTGTAAGCATGTGTACGTGTGTGTAAGTCAGCTAGAGTCAGCGAGATCTCATTAAAGAAATTAATGGAGAGCTTGAGCTATTGAATGTTTTAAAGAAATGTAAATTACACCGGTAGATACTTTAACAAAGAGCTTTGATTTATTTTTTAACTAGCATATATCAATTGTTGACAAGCAATTGGGTAATTTGAATATGCTTGAGAGAGTCTGAAAAAAAATTGCTATCTTAAGCCTGCAAATTTATATGCATAGTTATTTTATTAGTAATGTCTTTCTTCCCTGGCAGTGCTTCAATTAATCCTGTTGAATAATCAAAGGTTATAAATTAGCATACAATGGCCAAGACGTTACTGCATTTGTGAGGAAGTTAAAATTTCATCATATGAATGCATTATCTTTTTCTCAGCACAAGTAAAATGTGTGTGCGCGTGTACTCGCGTGCACCCTTGCATGCACCAGAGCCTAAACCTCTCTGTGGCATCATAAAAATTCAATATAAACACAAAAGTGGATGAAGAGAAGTCAACACCTGCCTACACATTCCCTCTGCCAACTTCTATATTCATCATCTCTTTCCTTCCCTGTATCATTTTCTAACTTTCTAGTTCATGTCAAAATTTTCCTTTTTAATAAATGTTTATCAGCATCTACAATTATTCCTGGTAGGTATAAAGTGTTTAGGGTTCTTTTGAAAGTGGGAAGGCTGCACTGAATACATTGTTTCAGAAGCCTCAGAAAGCAAGGTTAGCATGATATTGTTTCGTGAAGATATTTGCGTTCCCCCACTGGGGGAGCTCCCTGTCAGCAAGGGAGCTGGGAAGGGAACAGTATTTGGTGCAAGGAGCCCAGGTAAATTGGCGCCAGGGAGTCATCTGTGTGCTGGAAATTACCCCCCACCCCCCACCCCAACTGTTGACACCAGGGGCAGAGGAAGACGCAGAATAATCAAACCGAGAGAAAGGAGATGGGCCCCAGTTTAGCTTCTTCCAGAGCCCGTCCCCTTTGCACTCGGTGCTGGTATCAGCCTCCATATACTTGGGTTTGGATGTGTGGCTCGTTTTACTGAATGAAGTTTGTATAGAAACCATCTGGGCATGTGAATCTGATACCATGCATTAGGAGGGTGGATGTCCAAAGCAGCCCTGCAGGTAACGTTTTAACACGGAGAGTACTCCAACCAGACTGCTGTCAGATGACAGGTTTTCTTAAAGTGAGATTTTGTGCTGTTTTCTGGGTTGGGCTCTCTTCCTGCTGGTACAAAGCCATGGCTTCCCCGTGTGCTGGACAGTACCTAGTCCCTGTCGGCCAGGGGCGGGGGCACTGTGCGGGGTCACATCTCCTGGGAGCCAGATATTGGCAGTTGCCAGGTATTCGAAACATCAGACGCAAACGAACATCCACTTGGTGCTTTGTAAGGGCTCCCATACTCATTATAGCTGAGGGAAATGGAACTCAGAGAATGTAGTAAACAACATGCACAAAGTGCCACAGCTAATTAGCGGGACACACACCTGTGTGGCCGGAACAATGCAAATGAGAAGAGCAGGTAGGAGGTGATGACAGGGAGGTGGCCGTGGACCAGCCTCTGCTGGGCACCGTGGGTTTGATTCTACGTGATCATTTTCACACCGGAAAACATCGATGTATTGAATTGCCCTGGTTTTCCACTCAGTCAATACCTGTTTAGACAGACTAACATCCCCGACCAGTTTCATTGCTCACGGTTGTTTCTAGCAGGCAGCTCCCTCATTCTGAATTCAATTTCCTCATCACTGATTTCCTTCAATTACTAAAAGCCACTCTGTGAGAGTCTGTTCGTGATCATTTCTCTGTGTCTTGAGTTTTCTGGTTCGTAATTTGGCAGTTCTATGCCCTCAGCCTTTTGTTACTGGTGAAAACCTTGAAGCCAGTTAAATTGTCATTCCCTTATTTGTAATCTCTCCCTCTCTCTCTGTTTGTCCTGTAGGCTTTTTTCCTGGTATCTGGTGTTAAGAAATCGCAAAGCGATATGTTTATGTGTGTGTTTGACTCATTTATTCTGCTTGGGATTTGGTATTGTTCCTCAACCTGCTCCTGTTCGGGTCTGAAAAATTCTTAGCTACTACTTCTTGGAAAACTGACTTGGACCCCAAATTCTATTAGTAATGTATTAAACCTCCTTCTCCCACTACGTTAGCTTGAGTTGTTTTCATAAATGTCCATCTTTCCTTCCCTCTGTGTCTATTCAGGCTGATTTCCACATATCTATTGTCCAATTAATTCCTTTCTCTTCACGTGTATCAAATATGCTGTTTGATATGTTCTTCACTCTCTTGGATGGTTGTATTTTTCATTTCCAGAAGTGTTGTTTTTTTTTTCCTTTTTAAAAATCCTCTTTTTTTCCCTGCTTGGCCTGAACTTACATCATGAACTCTATACTTTTAAAAAATATCAATACATTTAAACATTTTATATTTTATAATCTCTTTCTGAAGATGAAGTTCTTGAGGGTATAACTCTGCCATTTGCTATGTCTGTCTATTCTGACTCACGGAGAACTGACTCTGTGTGGTTAATTTTATTTCCATTTTGAGTGCATTTAGACTGCAGAGTTTCTTCCAATTTTTATTCAAGTAGTGTTGAACTTACAAATCCTATTTACATTTTTCTGGATTACCCTTAAATGTCGGTTCCATAAATGCATTTTATCCGAGTCTGGCTTTCACCGCCTCCCTCTAACGAGGCAAGAGACGGCTCATACTGCTGTTTCTTCTCTGCTCCTATCATCTTTCCCATGTAATCCTTTGTGAACTTCTCGCCAGATATGTATTAATTGTCTTGCTTTATTCAGCCACACGCACATCATTGTTTCTGGTGTAGGACATTCTCTCATTGCATTGTATTCATTTTGTATTTTGCTACAGTAAATTTTGAGAGACTCCTCCCGAAAGGGTGCGAGGTTTGTGAAGTTTCTATAGGTTTGCCTTACACTCAGAAGTGTTTAGCTCTTACCCTGGAGTGTGATTTTAGCAGGATGTAGGATTCTGAGATTAAAGTAATTTTTTCCAAGGACTTGGAAACCTTTGAGGATCTTACACCTCAGTTACTCTAGCATCATCCTTGTGCATGAAAGTTTGGTGCTGATCTAATGTCACTCCTTGTAAGTGACCTGAGTCTCACCAACTCCTTGTAAGTGACCTGAGTCTCACCAACTGAATCTCTCTCTTTGTCTCTCTCTGTGTCCCTCGATATTTTCAAAAATTTTCTCCTTAGACTTGTTATTCTAAAATGTCTATTTTCTTTATGTATCTTCTTTATGATAGACATTCTTTAGGATTTGATGGGATTCACTCATCAATAGGAGCTCAATTTTTACTATGGTTCTATATGTGTTCAAAACAATTATAAATGGGGCACCAGGGTGGCTCAGATGGTTGGGCATCTGCCTTCAGCTCAGGTCATGATCCCTGCTCCTTGGGAGCCTGCTTCTCCCTCTGCCTGTCTGTCTCTGTCTCTCGTGAATAAATAAATAAAATCTTAAAAAAAAACAATTATAAATGAGGACAGGATTCGATGTATATTTCATTCAATTAAACTAGTCAATTACAGTGTATATAATTACTGTATCCTTAAAATTGGGAAGAGTGTTAATATCGCCCATTATTTCTGTGGGTTTGTTCTCTATTCTCCTTTTCTTCCTATTGTACTAGTCAAATATTCTTTACTCCACTTGATTCCTTTAGTCATTTTAAGTTTTGTGATTACACTCAAGATTTTATTACATATAACTAACTTAACCAGAAATATAAAGTTAATCATGATCGATCTCTATGTTCTTCCTCATCAGTGATCTAACAATACTTTGGACCACTGCCCTCCTGTCTTAACTGTTCTTCATCATAGTGCACGAAAACTCTAGTCATCATTATTTTTATTGCATTAGAAAGACAATGCTCATTTAGATTGAACAACTAACTATTCTCCCTGTAGCTTATTCTAGCTTCAGTTTTCTTCTTTCTAAAGTGTTTTTATCTTACACTTTTATAGAGCCTTATAGTGGTGAAATTCCTCAATCTTTGGCTGAAAATAATATTATCTAACACTCATTATTAAATAATACTAATACTTTAGCTGGATATAGAATTCCAAGCAGAAGGTTATTTTCTTTTCTTTTCTTTTTTTTTAAAGATTTTATTTATTTATCTGACAGATAGAGAGATAGCGAGAGAGGCAACACAAGCAGGGGGAGTGGGAGAGGGAGAAGCAGGCTTCCCGCCGAGCAGGGAGCCCGATGCGGGGCTCGATCCCAGGACCCTGGGATCGTGACCTGAGCCGAAGGCAGACACTTAACGACTGAGCCACCCAGGCGCCCCGGTTATTTTCTTTTAATACTTTATAGATTATTTCATTATCACATGATTTCCATTGTTAATATTGAGAAGTCTTTTGTCAGGCAAATTTTCACTATATAAATAACTTTGTTTATTGTTGTTCTTGGACACATTTAAGAGTTTTTTTTTTTTTCTTTTTGGAGTTTGTAGCTCCTTTATGATGTGTCTAGGTATATACATTTTTACTTATTCAGTTGGATTCATTGATATTTCTGCTTAGGAGAATTCAGGTTTTTCCTTAATTCTGAGAAATTTCCAGCCATTAAACTTTGACTCTTTCTTCTCTCTCATGCTCTCTTTTTTCTCCTTTAGGAATCCTTTTGTAATATATAAGAATAATTTGGTCCCTCATTTCTGCTAAGAAATCTTTAGATTTCCTTTTGGAAATTATATATATGGTTATTATATATAATTATATAATATATGCAATTAATAATAAATATATATAAATATATGTTATACACATACTTATATGTTTATTTTTTTATATAAATATATAAATATATGTGCTTTATACGTTATATATTTATAATATAATATAGTAATAAAATATATATAATATATAATTATATACAGTTACATTATATATAGTTATATATAATTTATATATTTTATATAATTAATATATCACGTATTTATTATATATAATTATTCTTGCACATATACAATTATATATATAATTTAAGAAGAGTTATTCACTGTTTATAATTTTCAAGGCATTTCGTAAATACCATTTCATTTGGTCTCTAAAACAAGCCTTAAGATAATGTTGAGTAAATCCCTTAGAGCAATCCTGCAGTTCATTAAAGCTGTTTCCTGCCTTGTATAACTTCCCTGTTTCTTCAATTTTCTTCTTTTTAATTTTATTTTATGTTATGTTACTCACCATACATTACATCATTCGTTTTGGTGGAGTGTTCCACGATTCATTGTTTGTGTATAACACCCAGTGCTCCGTGCAGTGCGTGCCCTCCTTAATACCCATCACCGGGCTGACCCATCCCCCCGCCCCCCCTCCCCTTCCTCAATTTTCTATTTCAACTATTGGGTGATTTTATGTCTGCCTGGTGTTCGGTTTTATCTCATACCTTCCTTACAGGTTAAGTCCTTCTCCTCATGCCTTGGACTATTTTTCATGTTCTTGTCTCCTAGGCTCTCCCCTGCTTTCTTCCACCTGACATTCTTGGACATCTTCCCCAATTGACTCTGTCTTCTGACTCCTGTCATGGCAGGTTTTCCTTTGGTGTGCTGGTCTGTGGATTCATCTTGGGTGGCTGTTGTAGCTGGTAATCCTTGGTAGTCTGGGCTGGAGATAGGTCCCTATAACGTGGTTTTAGTGCTTCCTTTTGGTTGTCACAAGGGTACTCTGGCTATGTACCACTTATATTCCAATTCATGACCTTTTAGATAGAGGTAGTATAAATTTCAACAGGTAGGCTGGCCCACATTCCATATTCTTTGGAAGCACTTTTATTCCTCTCAAAGTCTCTGCAGGTCAAGGCAAGCAAGTTTACTTGTTTGCTTCCTGAACTAATCAGCACACGTTTCCTCCTCCACCTTTTACTGAGTATGTGATTCTGTGAGGTTCCTAATGTGATGTCATAGACCTTGTGTAGACCCACGGCTTTTCTTACACAGATTCGCCACTCCCACCCACAACCTGGTCTCCCCATATCTCATCCCTTCCAGAAGGCTTTAACAACAGATGCTCTTAGTACCTTTCTTCTCAGGCCCCACACATCAGCATTGCTGGAAATTTCTGTTGCTTTTCTGATACTTTATCTATATATTTCAACACATACCACTATAGTGTACCCAGCATTTCTATCTGTTTCCTAGTTGGTTAGCAAGACAATATAACATCGCAGCTAACAGGGTGAACTCTGAAGACTTAGAACCTTGATTCCATTCCCAATCTCACCCCTAAGCAGATGTAGAAAGCTTCAAATGTTTTATAAATTCTCTGTGTCAGTTACATCATTTGTAAACTGGGATTATGGCATTCCTCTTCTCATTTGAAGTGTAAGAATTGAGTAAATTAGCTTATGTAAGTCATTTAGAGCTATCTCTATTTTAGGCTCTCTATAAGTGACAACAATCATTAAAATTGTTACACGTTTGGGTTTAGAAGGTCAGACTGTCAGAAACACATGCCCCCTTCAATGCAATTTTAATGTAATAGGTGCTATTTCAATTGTGTTTTAAATAATTCTTCTTGATAAAAGTTTTTACACTGGCTAATTATGTACATCCGTTTCTTATAATGCCCTAGTACCATGCAAGCCCCAAGAGATAGGTATTATCACCTCCATCTGTCAAATAAAGAAAGTGGACATGCAGCTAACTCCCAGAGCCTTGGTGGGGATCAAGGATGCAAATCCCAGCCTCTACAACCCCGAATTCCTTGCTTTTCCCGCTTGTATTCAAAACAGGTATCTTTATCCCCAGTTACAGTGACTGTCTGTTAATAACCTCATTTTTTGTACCATGAGACGCTAGGCATGCCTCCCACAGGACTCTCTTCTCAGAATACCTGAGTTGCTGTGTACAAGAAAGGGAAAAGGAGCAATGTGAGTATGGAAATGGCAAATCGGAGCTTCTAAAAGGATGCAAAACCCAACACCAACGGGCAGGGGGACAGAATAGGACAGAATAGGTTTTAGGTGTGATTACAATGGAGAAAAACGTTGGCCGGAGCAGAGATTGTCCCGTACCACCTACTACCGCCCTTTGCCCTAATGGTAGTCCTTGCCTTACCAGTATTTAGTCAATGAACCCCAATATCTTTTCAACAGGCATCAGGAAAACCCAGTCTAAAACCTCCTGCCTTATCCGATGTCCCAATTCGGAATACCTTCAGGGAGAGAATTGTATTCACTGGGACAGCCAGCCCAATACTTCATCCCCAGTACCACTCTGCGCAGTGTGTCCTTGGATTGGAAAATGAGTTCATGGCCACTGGAACTCAAACATACAGTTTCCTCACAAAACCCTGTTGAGAATGTGAGTACGTTCCTGGGCCAGTGCACAGAGCGTTTCAAACACCATGACAGAACAAGACACGGACCATTATTCCACCTGACTCAGCTATGATGTATAGATTTGTTCGGTTTGAGAATAAGCGGTCAAAGTTCCTCACAAATGGCTTAAAATGAGCTTTCGGAATTCAATCATCCTCTGAGTTAGAACTGGTTCCATTTACATTTGTTCTGATGTGTTGCTCTGTTTTGTTCTGTGAGCCAAAAGCAACTATTTTCCTTTGAAGTGTTGTCTTTCTTCTGTGAAGGAATATGAGTTAATTCAGTTTTGTTTGCGGGAATGTAAAGGTTCATTAAGAATTAATCACAGGATTAAAAAATATCTCACCATCTGTAGCCCTCCTTCTTATTATTCCCCAAAGTTCTTGAGACTTCTATTTCTGGCCCTGTTCTCTCTCCTCAGCCACTGAAAAGCTTCAGCCAAATTGGACGGGTTCCTTCTCAAAGTTAAGACGCCAGGGTTTGGTGCCTGCTGAGGCGTGAGGATGTGTCCCACTGCCTGGGGTGGGGAGGGAGGCGAAGGGACACATGGGAGGCAGCGTGTGGCCGAGGGGGCGATGCTTGTCAGACTGGAGACCGTGTGTGGGTGTATCCATTTGTGGGTTTTATGTTTGTCCTCAGGGCTTTTCTTAGAGAAAACTTGTTCTCTATGAATAAAAATGCCCAGTAAGGAGGTGAACATGGCCCTGTCTGCAGGACCCTGACTCATCTCGTTGCTGAGCCAACAACTGCCCACACTCGTGCCTCTGCAGGGACCCAGCTAGCCCCGAGTCAGCCTGTCCTTGGGATCAATGCTCCTTCTTCAGTGCTTGTCCCTCTCTTTGGGTCTTTTTTTTTTTTTTTAAAGATTTTATTTATTTATTTGACAGAAAGAGAGAGAGTGAGAGCAGGAACACAGGCAGGAGGAGAGGGAGAGGGAGAAGCAGGCCTCCCCCGAGGAGGGAGCCCGACGTGGGACGCCATCCCAGGACCCTGGGATCATGACCCGAGCCGAAGGCAGACGCTTAACGACTGAGCCACCCAGGCGCCCCTGTGGGTCTTGGTCTACAGTGCAGTGTTTTAGGGATGGGCTGTCAAGAGGCGAGAGAAAGAAGTCATCCTTGGCAAGGGAGGTCCAGAGGAAGAGATTTTTGCACATGTTTGGAACAACCTGGTTGACAGGAAGACAGACTTTAAATCCTGGGAGGAGGGGCTGGTTCGGACATGGGAGTGTCCTGACGAGACTCAGCTCTGATAAGCACAGAAAACAAGAGCCTCCAAGCCCTCACGGGGGGCATCGTGGCTCTCGTTAGGGGAAATCAAGAAGGAAAATGCAGCAGAGGGCACAGAACCACGTAGAACTGATATTGGGGGCCGGGGGCATCTGTGTTTCCTTTCTGGTTGTTTAAATATGCTGTCTAGACACATGTCTCTAATCTCACTTTCACTGCTCTGCGGTATGGCAAGCTGGGCTCCTGCCGAGAGGCTGTCTGCCATTGTCTCCATCCCGAATAGAGATTGGACAAGACACATGGAGAGTGATAGGAAACAGTGGGCTGGGCCACAGAGACATTTCTTCATGGAAAATTCTGGAAACGGGTGTGTGAGGAATTGAATGGAGGTGGAAGGTGGTTACATGGGGGGAGAGAGAAGAGGGTGTTGGATTGCTGCCCCCTCTCTCCATCGCCTTTGCTGATTCACGTCGCTGTGGGTAGCGGAGCACAGGTGGCCTGTCCTGGCTTCTGACACTTCCAGGCTCACGTCTCCTGAACCCCCCTGCCTCCCTTCTGCTGTCCTGCCACCTCACATCAAGTGAATTTCAGTTGCCTCAAATTGAAGTACAGAATTTAGATGTGCAATCCACACCAGGCTGATCAATGTCCTGCGCTCTGCCTATGGGACATCCCTGCCCCAGTGCCCCAGAACTGCTTCCCAGCCATCCCTGGAGGCCAGGGCTCACCCCTAAGGGGAGCTGGGGACTTTGTGGCCCTGCAGCCACCCTCCCCCGGCCCCTCGAATCAAAACATCAAAAGGAAGCTCTCATTTGAAAACTGTTTCATAGTTACAACATGCAAAAATCTATAGCTTGTCCTTTTTTCTCCTTTACTTAAAAATCTTAGCCAGTAACAAATTTACCTGCAAAGCTTGAAAAAAAAAACATCATGTTTATGTATCCATCTCCATCCTAAGGGCATAAGAGATTTTGAGTTAACAGTTTCCTGCTCAATTGCTACGCTACCTGGAGCTGAGTTTGAAAGGAGAAGTGTAAGAAAATGGGCATGAAAAGATAACATCGCTTATATCCTTACAATGTCCTTCTGGAAAAAATAACCATGGTGGGCAGGGCTGACACTTAGGAGCCCCATCGTTTCCCCCAACACCTCTAAAGGGCTATGGCTCAGCACCCCCAACCCATGACCTGCCATGGCTCTTCTCTCAGGGGTGTGCTTTGCCTGGAGATGCTCATGGCCCCCAGCCCCAGCCTCCCAGCCACTGTGACCTCGGCAGCAAGCTGACCTGCAAACAGCCATGATGCTGTGCCCCCTAGAGCCTCCTGGCAAGACCACCTCCACGTGCAGGTGACTGGGGGTATACTGGGCTTTCATAAATGTCATACCCAAAAGGTTAAAATTGCAAATATAATCAACTTTGGAGTTTCCACATGTTCCTTGGAAAAAGGCCTTTTTTCCTCCTTTCTTTATTATATTTATTTTCTACAGTCCTGGGGGGCGAAGACACAAACATTTGCAAAAGGATGCAATTCTCTAGGTGCAGAAAAGTGCACGTCATCATATTGTTCTGGACTGTCTGGATTCTCATCTCAGTGGACTCTCCTTTTTATTAGGGTTTGAGATAAAATCTTCCTGTCCCTGCTGCCAGCCGGCATGCTCGCAGGCCAGCAGTGTCTCTGCGGTCCTGTTTTCAACGTTGCCAACACTCCAATGCTCCCGAGAGGGGAGACCACAGGAAGCAATCCCCCCTCCTCGGCAGTGTGAATTCCAAATCCAAGTTGGACCTCCTAAATGGGTCGGGAAGCTTTGAGATGCCCATTTCTGACTCTGAGGTGTGGAGGTGTGCTGCTCATCTTTATATATGAGATGCTGCCTCTGTGCACTGGTGTTGAAGGAGCAGTCGGCACGGGGCCGGTATGGGACTCATCCGCAGTCACCCGATGTGGTGGTGGGCTTGCAGAGGCGGGGCCCAACCCTAGAGGAACTGGCATGGAAGTGGTCGCCCCATGCGGACAGGGGCCTTCACGGAGGCCCGTGACCTCAGAGGGGTGGGTGCCGGTGAGCTGAGGTGTAAGGGGCTGTGGGGGCTCTGGGCGCCTGGATGAGGCTGACTCAGCAACCTGTGGCAGTGGGCAAGCCAGGTGGTAGCGGCCAAGGCCAAGGTCTGACAAGGAGGCTGGCAGGGTCCTTGGCAGGAGGGAGAAGGAGCTGCAGCGCAGGGCCAGTAGGGCTCGAGGTGGTGCTGTCCCCAGATGGAGGCTGGGACCTGGGGGGGCACGGGCGAGCATGGAGGGCAGTGAGCCTTGGGGTCTTCTGCTTCACCTGGAGACCATGTCCGTGTGCTGCATGTTATGGACGGAAGGTCTGGCCCACCCCGTTCATGTGCTGAACCCCCAGCCCCCCATGTGATGGCATCAGGAAGCAGGGCCTTTAGGAGCTATTAGGGTTAGATGAGCTCATGAGGGTGGGGGTGCTGTGGAGGGATTGGTGTCCTTAAAAAAGGGACTGAAGAGCTGGCTCCCAGGAAAGGCTTCATGAGGGCACAGCAAGCCGTCAAGAGGGTTTACCCCGGGCCCTAATCTTGAACTTGCAGCCTCTAGGACTGTGAGAGATAAAGGTGGTGATGGTTAAGCCTCACAGAGTGTGGTATTTTGTGATCGGGGACCAGCTGACAAGCACGGGGTTATGAGGGCAAGAGAGGAGCAGGTGGGTGAGGGGCAAGGACTGTTTGGGCATATTCCATGTGATCTGTTTTGAAACCTTCAGGAAGACTTGCCAGGTTGGCAGGTGAATGAAGTCTCCACCTGGGGGGGGGGGGGGGGGGGGGGGGGGGGGGTCGGAGTTAGACACACCCTTTTGGTCCTAACTGCCTTCAACTCAACCCAACTCACTGTTCTTGGTGGTCTACACACCCTGTCTCTATCATGGGACAGGGTGTAGCATGGCTTGCTTCCAGCTTACACAATGAGACCGCGAACCTCTGTGAGGTTATGTTACTTGCTGAGGCCAAAAACCCATCTGCATCTGGTTCAGAGCAGGGGCGGGTACAGTCCGCTCTGCTGCCACAGAACCCCTCAGCCCTTGGCCTGGCCAGGGAAACAGCACAGGAAAAAAGGGAGAACAGAGTTCCCCATGAAACCGTGCTACGATGATCTGCCTGGCCCGGGGAACGCAGTGGCTTTTCTTACATTTTGCTTCGTGTTGATATTGATGTAAAAACAGACATGCCCTGGACCACAGGAACCCCATCAGGTCCACGAGGGAAGGGCTTACAAAGGCCTTGCCTGAAATGATGGATGACTTCCTTGCAAAAAAAAAAAAAAAAAAAAAGCATTTAAAATTGGAAAAATGTGCAACACCAGGCAAATCCTTCCCGTTACAATTCTACCTTTGCAAATTAAATTCGGAAATTAATAATCCCCAGTTATTAAAAAAGAAATAAAGAAACCTGGCTTATTGATGAAGACAACCACACAATTTAGAAATGAAAAACCACCATAAGCACTAATATGGAAACCCTCCCGCATGCCAGGTCCCCTCAAGCGCCCCATCCCTCTGTAGCCCACTCCTGGGGAAACAATGCACTTGGCACGAATGCTCTCCCTTGTCCTTCCTCACCTCCCCTTGCTGAGCTCCTAGTAGACTCTGTTTCCCAGCAAGCAGACTGCCGAGCTGGAGGCTTGCAGGAGACTCTGCAGCCCCACCAGCCCAGCGTTGCTCATTAACAGGACCCACAGGCGCTTCCTGGCGGCCCTGCACGCACCTGTCATCAGGAACAGAAGCCCCCACCTGGGGTCCCATCAAGTGCAAACCGGGGCTGATACTGGCTTTTATTTTCCATTTATCTTCATGGATGTGCCTCTCATACACTCAGAATCACACCCCTGTGTTCACACTCCATACTGTGTGCTTCACATCATCACGGCATCTGAAATGCGGGCTCAGGACTGAAGGCACACGCAGAGCCTGACTCAGGAAAGGGAGCTATGAAGATGAGAGGAGAAGGTGCCTCTGGTACTGGTGGGCTCTTTACAGCCTCTGTAGACACGGTAGGACTGCGGGACACTGTGGTTGTCCCAGACTTGGGAGCGGAGCAGCTTGCTCTCTGGCAGAAAGTGACAACGGGAGAGGGTGGCCTGCTCACCCTGGCTCTGGGGGGACTGGGCAGCCTGCTGCCAGTGCTCACGTCTGGTGACACCCGAGCAGAAGGGGGCTGCCCCCTGCAACGTGCCTGTAGCCCCATCCCCATCTTACTCCCGGGCACGTGCGCCCCTTCTCCCACCTGCCTCCGGCTTCCCCAGTGAGAACAGGTGTTGGCTGGCAGCAGGAGGGAGAGGCTTGGGGGTTCAGAAGGCCTGCTCTGACCCTGCACCTGGAGAGGCCCTGATTTCCATCTGCTGTTCTGCCCTCTGGAATTATTTTCGCAAGAGCCTCCGAAGGCAAATGAAGCCGGCAGGTCCTGGGCACAGCAGTTCCCCAGCCCCTTCCGTCCCCCGCCCCAGCTCCACACCACTGCAAGCACACAGGAACCTCCAAATAAAACTTTTGTGCTAATGCATTCAGAGGTAGTACAAGTACAAGGAGTCCATTCATTAGGGGGGATTTAGAAGTGATTTATTATGTGATAAAAACTCAAGGATAGAATCTCTGTGGGCTACCTGTATTTTCAATTTGCATATTATATTCAAACTCAAATTGATTTGCACATAAAAGTGATATAAACTTAAAGCCCTGCTATTTATTTATGAAAGGAACACCTACCCCCTTTATCCCTGACTTTGCTAATTTTATGAAATGTCATAGAATTACTGTTTTGTGTATTTTGCTTATTTTTTTGAGGTTCTTAGAAATCCAAATTGGCCCGAACATGTCTTTAATTAATCTGTGTCCAACTCAGTTCCAAGGTATAATTTTAACTCATTCTCATTCTTCAATGTACGCGTCAGTCATCAAGGTCCATAAGCTCATAAAAGCTACCTTAAAAAAATTTTTTTTAAGATAGCTCACAAAACCGTTTTTAGTTACAAGAGGCAGAAGGTGAGTTGCCCACGGATTTAACTGCCCCCAGTGATGTGCAGACAGCGGGCAACGTCACAGTCGGAAGTTGACCTGTCCCAGAAAAGCAAGACAAACACAACTCAGCTCCCTTCCAGGACAGATGTGGAGGAAAACGCCTGGAATAATTGTTTAAAAGAGGCTGTCACCTGTCTGAACTATGGGAAACCTGCAAATACACGCCTCACAGACTTTTTTTGTATTGCCTGAAGAAATATTATAAAAGATTCAATCAAAGGGAGAGTTTTCTTATGAAATTCAAGCTGCAAAGACATAAAGTAATAAGTCAAAAAGGAGAAAGAACAGCCCTTGATGAGCTGGCAACACCATCCACTTTGTCCCCAAAGCAGTCCTGAGCCAGGAACCCTTCCTTCCACAAACACACAGTAGAGGCAGCTCGTCAGACATGTGGGAAAACAATTTTCTTCTAAAGATCACTATCAGCTCCAGAGGTGAAAGTAGAGAGAGATTTAGTTCAGGCTGGGAGTAACAGGTATATTCAAATATTTTCTTTCTGTTCAGAATGCTTAGGCAGATAAAAGTAGAGGTGGATATTTTGGATATTTGGTCTAAATGACACAGGAACTATTGCTACCTTTTTTTTTACTTTACTGTGTGTTTGTCAGGTAGCTACAACTCTACCTGACCTTTTATTTTATTGTTTTAAGGATTTGATTTATTCATTAGGGACACAGAGCTACGGGGAGAGAGAGAGAGAGAGAAAGAGCATGAGCAGCGGGAGAGGCAGAGGGAGAGGGAGAAGCAGACTCCCCGCTGAGCCAGGAGCCGGACATGGGACTCGATCCCGTGACCCTGGGATCATGACCTGAGCTGAAGCCAGACACTTAACCATCTGAGCCACCCAGCCTCCCCTCTACCTGACCTTTTAGAGCATGAATCCTGTAAGCATGAAGACTCTGCTGCCCAGGAAGCTTGTATATGTAAGTGGGGGAGGAGTTGGTAGGTACTGCAACGATGTGCACACGCACCCACAGGGCAGAACCCGGAACCAGGTGCTGTCCCCGGTGCCCTGTGCTACCATTGTGTATTCTTGCAAGTGACTGTGACTCCCATTGTACGAGTGATGAACTCAGACAGAAGTCAAGCCATTTCATTCAGAAGCACACAATGGTGAAGCTATGATTTGGTGTGGCCCCACTCCATTTTACCAACTCCGACACAGTACAGATTATTTAAAATTTGTGGATGGAACATTGACCCAATGGAAGAGAAAATGGAGGGGAGATCTTCGGGATGGGGGGTTTGCCCGCAGTTCAAGGAGTCATGCTAAAAGCTCACAAAGCAACTCCAGTATAAGGGCTCAGTATCTTAGAAGTAGAAGATGGTAAGTCATGCCCATTTTTTTTTTGCTCTTGTTTTGGCAAAATCATGAGATTTTATTCATTTTTTATTGTAATTTTTTAATTTAAATTCAATTAGCCAACATCCTTAGATTCAGATTTGGGTTCAGTAATCCATTAGTTGTGTATCACACCCAGTGCTCCTCCCATCCCGTGCCCTCCTTGAGGCCCATCTTCCACCTACCCCCTCCCCCCCACCCCCCTCCTCTCCAGCAACCTTCAATTTTTTCCTAGAGGTAAGAGTCTTTCTTGGGGCGCCTGGGTGGCTCAGTCGTTAAGCATCTGCCTCGGCTCAGGTCATGATCCCAGGGTTCTGCATGGGGCTCCCTGCTCAGCAAGAAGCCTAATTCTCCCTCTCCCACTCCCCCTGCTTGTGTTCCCTCTCTCGCTCTGTCTCTCTCTGTCAAATAAATAAATAAAATCTTAAAAAAAAAAAGTCTCTCATGGTTTGTCTCCCTCTCTGATGACTTCCCATTCAGTTTTTCCTCCCTTCCCCTATGATCCTCTGCACTGTTTCTCATATTCCACATATCAGTGAAACCACATGATAATTGTTTCTCTGATTGACTTATTTTGCTCAGCATATCACCGTCTAGTTCTATCCATGTCTTTGCAAATGGCAAGATTTCTTTTTTTTTTTTTGATGGCTAATATCCCATTGTATATATATATAGCACATCTTCTTTATCCATTCATCTGTGGATGGACATCTGGGCTCTTTCCACAGTTTGGCTATTGTGGACATTGCTGCTATAAACATTGGGGTGCATGTACCCCTTTGGATCCCTACATTCGTATCTTTGGGATAAATACCTAGTAGTGCAATTGTTGGGTCATAGGGTAGCTCTATTTTTAACATCTTGAGGAACCGCCACACTGTTTCCCAGAGTGGCTGCACCGGCTTGCATTCCCACCAACAGTGTAGGAGTGTTCCCCTTTCTCCGCATCCCCGCCAACATTTGTTGTTTCCTGCCTTGTTAATTTTAAAGAAAGCCCTCATTCATTTGTTAAAAAGATTTTTCTTGCATACTAAGGATGCACAGGGCATTGGGATAAGTACTGAAAACCACCTTTGTGAAGATACAGATGTGTTCATCAATCTCACATAGGCTAATGGGGAGTAAATAAATGATTGTTAAAATTATTTTTCATGAAATGACACATATATGCCAAGAATTTAAGGGTAGCAGATGTCTTTCCTCCATCCTAGATACACAGGTCCTTCAAGCGCTTCACAAGGCACCCCTGGGCCGGCTCGTGTGTCCCCTCCTATGGTGCTATTGTTAAATGAAAGTCAGCATCTCTTGCAGGGGTTGCTGAACGCCCGTGACGATTAGCGATGTGTCATCATGATTGTGTCTAAAGCTGTCCCTCATCTGTCCCTCATCATGGATACCTTTACACAGCTTTATTGGAGTGTGTTTTATATGAAATGAAGTCGAGCCCATGTAAGTGCACATGGTGAGATAAATTATAATAAAAGTGTACAGGGAAGCCTGGGCGGCTCAGTCAATTAACCACCACACCCTTGATCTCAGCTCAGGTCTCCATCTCACAGTTATGAGTTCAAGTCCTACACTGGGGGAGTCCAGCATGGAGCCTACTTAAAAATAAAAAAAAGTGCACTGTTGTGCAACCACCAAAAAGCCATGCTTTCCAGCAGTCACATTATCCCTCAAGTTCCCTCAGGTGTTTCTACAGAAAAACATTTCACAGAATTCCTACCACTCATGATAAAGACTCTCAGGAAATAAGGAATGACAGGAACTTCCTCAACGGCGAGCCTCCAGCTCACAGCATATTTAGTGGAGAAAGACTAGTGCTTTATTCTTACAGTACACATAAGGCAGGGGTGTCTGTTTTCACCACTTCTGTCTGACATTGTGTAGAATGTGCAGTACAGCAAGAAAACCATGGCAGGCATGCAGATGGAAAGGAATAAGTACCTCTGTTGGCAGGTACCATGATTCTGTACTTAAAAAGTCCTAAGGGGAAAAAAATCTACTAAAACTACTAAAAAACTACTAAAACAAATAAGCAAGTTTAATAAGATTGCAGGTACAAGGCTGATACATAAAATTAATTCTGTTCATCTGTACTAGTAGCCAAAAAATGTAAAATTAAAATTAATAAAAAATAATTGTATTTACAGTAACATCAAAAACCTAAAAATAAATATACCAAAAGATTTGCAAAACCTCTTTACTAAAATCTGCAAAACTGCTATCAGAAATGAAGAAAATAGAGATGTATTAGTTTCTTTGATTCAATTGTTTATTCCATTCACATTTAATGTAATTCTTGACATGGTTGAATTTATATCTGCCATTCTGGTCATGTTTTCTTATCTCCTTGGATTCATCTGTCTCTATTTAAACAAATATTTTAGTACCATTTTAATTTTTCTTTTTACTTTTTAGCTATATTGCTATATTTTTTTTTAGTGGTTGTTCTAGGTATTACAATATAAATCTTTACCTTTGCAAAATCTACTCAAGTTAATGTTCACTTCTGGTTAAATATAGAAACTTAGCAACATTACAACTCCATACACCCTCTCCTCCTTGTCATACATATTTCAGGCATCTATATGATAATTCAAAAAATACGGTGTTATGAGTTTACTTTAAGCAGCCATACATTTTTTTTTTTAATTAAGAAAAAAATCACATTTATTTCAGCTTTGCCTATTTGTGTACTTTTTCTGGAATATTTTATCTTTCATATCTAAAATGCTCCTCATTGTTCTCTAATTTCAGTCATTTCTCAGTACCCTGAAATTGTTTTTTTTTTAATATTTTGCCCAGTTTTGTTCTTTTTTCTGCAGAGGAAATTTCCCACCCTCTTCACACCATTATTATCGGAAGTTTGGTTCCCAAAACCCACACTTCATAATAATCATCATGAGAAAAAACCTTGATTATTGAGACTCAGTGTTTTCTATATCTTATCTTCCTATCAAAAAAATTAAGTAACAAATGTGTAATAAATTGAAATGATTCTCCACCAAGGAATGGTCTAGCTTGAAATAATTATAGCTAAATGTAGAACTTGTTGTCAGTCAATGTTCTGAGTACTAGACATTGTAACACACTCGGGCCCTGTATAAGGAAACCATATGAGAAAAACATTATTATGACCTTTTCACAGATGAGGAACTGAGACACAGAGTTGGAAATTAATTTGACTAAAGCTGTACAACTCATGAGTAATGAGGCCGGGGTTCAAATCCAAAGATTCTGGCCCCAGAGTCCACGCTTTAATGATTGAATGTTTCTACCTCTTGAGTTCCGGAGACGCTGACTCAGGAAGACTCCGGGCTGGATCCCCGGGCACCCCAAAGTGCTGCACCCACACCTGCCCTCTGCCAGTGTCCATCTCCATGCTGGCCTCTTCCCCGACCATGGCTTCAGAATCCAGCCTGATGTGATCGGAAATGAGAAGACTGTGTTTTTGTACAGCTTTACTATTTGCATATACCACATTTCAACTCTGAGAACATGACAAAAATAAATATCTGTGTTAAGTGAAAGCATGACATCAGTTCATGAGGTACAAAAAGAACTTCCCTACATGATAATGCCATGGAAATATCACATCTGAATTCTTTCAAGCAGCCCTCACACCAAGACTCAGAATGTCAGAGTGGATTCACTGAAGCATAAAT
This sequence comes from Callorhinus ursinus, assembly GCF_003265705.2. Taxonomy (NCBI): domain Eukaryota; kingdom Metazoa; phylum Chordata; class Mammalia; order Carnivora; family Otariidae; genus Callorhinus; species Callorhinus ursinus. The sequence goes on along the minus strand of NW_027397065.1, from coordinate 88,804,463 downwards.
TTGTGTCCCATCTGGGTCCATCCCACCTGGCATGGCTGCAAGACATTGACCAAGAAAGGGAAGGAGGGGGTGTGGGAATGTGTGAAGTGTGCTGAGGGGATACCAGGAGAACAGCGGTTGAAACTGTATCTTTTCAAACTAAAAGTAGACAAAGGGAACTTATTTGTTCCACAATGTACAAATGCTCCAGCACTGCTTTTGAAACAGTGATCTCTCTAACCTATGGTGTGATTAAATCATATTTGCAGTCAGATCATCTAAAAAGTATCCAGTTAGTTTCTTAGGTCACTTTGAGAGTAGAGAGATGTTCTAAGATTTCATACACTTAGCTGCCAACCTTCTTGCTCATTCGTTTTGTGTAATGGATGTTTCTCCCCAATGGGCTCATGCTTATGATTCAGTAATGTGTTTAATGAAGCTTATGAAATGTTTATTTATAGTGTTGATTTTTTTAAAAACAGATTTGTATTTATTTTCTCGTTTCAGTTGTTTTCATTGTTTTGTACTGAATTATTTTTAACATCTTTTAAATTTATTTTTCCTTAACTTTGTTTTTTTTCCTTTTTCTCTTGATGTATTCAAATGAATACAAGTATTCTCTATGTATAGTTTCTCTTCTTGAATGATGTAGCTATCTTGATATACAGACTTTATTTTGCTCCACAGCTTTTGATAGAATCCATGAGTTATCTAAGCGAGTGCTTCTCAGTAACTGAAGAGTCAAAGACTTTTGTTATCTCTTATCACTTATTCCTAAATTTTATTAGCTCATAATCAGGGATTGTGAACTACAAAAAAAAAAAACACCAAAAACAAACAAAAAACCCCGAAACCCTACCTTTAAAAATGAGTTTAGCTTTTGTAGCTACGTACATACCAATTTTTGTAAATAATCCACATACAAAACATTCTCTAAAAAAATGTACATTTCTCTACACACATTTATTTACACATTTGCAAATTTTTAATTACCTTTTAAAATTAGCCTATGTTCTTGTTTTGTTCTAGGGGAAAATGTCTGATCGAGTCATGTTTATAAAAGGCTTTTGTCATACCACTATGTTTGTGCTTCTATCTCTACAGGTTGAATGTTACCTTGTTTAGTGTATTAAGCTTTATTACTGATGCATTTTGTTCATAAGTTCGGACTTTTGATATAGGTGTAATATCCCTCTATATTGTTCAGAGTTCTCCATACTGAATTCTGCCCTGTCTGATATTAATATGGCTTCAGCAGCTTTCCTGTTTCCTGTTCTCTGTTCTTGCTCTCCACATCACTGGTTGCTAATATCACTGGATGAAAGTGACAAAGAACAGGACCTGTTCATAGTCCCAAAGCCTCTCTCCACAAAGGGCTTAATTACAGGTGGAAAAATAATCACTTTATGATGGAAAAACCTGGTGACAATGAAATAATCATAGATAATTTTATGGGCAAAGAGACAAAGGGACATCCTGTGGCTCGTGATACGATGCACAGAGAAGGATACAACATCACTTCTGTCATGTTGCTGCAAACACATAAATAATAAGCTACATGTAATGATGCAGAAATATTAAGCAAACCCAAACCCTAGGTCACTCTACAAAACAACTGGTCTGCACTCACCCCCCAGGCTGACCCTCAGACTGGGCTTCTTACCACCTCCCACTCATGTTGTTCACACTGAAAATGGGGTGTGAAGGGCTGCCTTTCTCTGTGCCCACAATACTTGTCTTCCTTTCAAAATTGTCATTTGAGAAAAAGATCAAAGCTGTTGTTCGTGGCAAATACCAGCGCTGCTAAATCAGGGTGGGGGTTGCCAAAGAAACAACTGGAAAAGACCCTGGACTTGTGGATTCTGCCAAGCAGTTACCCCTCCCAGGGAGAAAAGGAAAACTCTTTGAGAAAGCGCCCATGGATGAAGGCAGGCTGCGGGATGAACATCATGAACACCACAAGTTAACAACTTCTGATACTTATTTTGGGCCTAGGCTTTGCTGAGCTTGCTGCATATCCTGGGGTATCTTTCAAACTCAAATCAAAGGAAACAACAGATTATATAGTTCAGTAAATCAAATGGGATTCAAGCAAAAAACAAACAAAAAAAAAAACCACACACGCGCAGAATGATATAGTGATTTCTAATTTGAGGGTACAGAGGAAGGAGAGGGGCATGTTGTTAATGGAGCTCCTGATGGCCATTAAATGCAAGAAAAAGCCATTTCCATAAATTATGGAAATATGTGCTGGTCTCAAGTGCATCCCATTTTCATATTGTTTTTCTGCCTTAATGACATAGGCTATTTTGGTAACATCTGTTTTTGGGGACCCTCCCTTTCTCCTGGGCTTCTTTAGAAATGCAGTGGCTCTCCTTTATAATGAGTGTTGATGTTGTCTGGAAATGGATTATGTGTCTCTTGTTACTGTATGGGTCATTATGTCTGAGGTGAAATGGTTTGTCCATGGAACATGTTTGGATGTGACCCCAGAAAAAATATCTGGAAGGTGTGACAGCAGATGCAGTGTGCCACATAGATGGGCACACATTCATGAAAAGCCAGAGGCTGGGTCCTGGCAAGGATTCCTGGGGTCACGATCTGATGCTGTAAGGTGGACACTACATTGACTGTCCCTAAGCCGCAGTGTGAATTCAAAGGGTCTAATGGAGAATGTGCGAGATGAAACTTTAAGACAAAATCTGAATTCATTACCCACAACAATTAATACTGTGTTTTTGCAGGCTACCATCCACCCGGAAATGAAGCTCCAGCCACCAAATACTGAAGCTGGATGGTCTGCTGCAATGAATGACCAGCGTCTCATTCCGGTGTCTCTGTTCCTGCCGCCCAGGGTCACGGTAGAGAGCTCTCTTTATTACACTAGTGGGGGTTCAGCTCTGCCCTAGTCCTAGGCTGCAGGTGAGCAAGAAAAAGAGGAGGAGGAGAAGTGAGAGAGTGAGAGGGGAGGGAGTGGGAAGCCTGCAGAGCAGGTGGCAAGTGTGGTGCCCCAGCCCTCTGCTCTCAACGACACTTGAGCAGGCAGGGTCCCACACTCACCGTCACTCCGTCTCTGCGGCTCGGACAGGGCTCCAAAGACAATAGCAGGGAAGGATTTCCAGATGAAAAGGACCGCCTTGTGTTCTGAATCTCTGGGCTTTGATTTGCTAATTTGAGCTCTTCCTTTTAGTCTGAATGTTGTAAGTGTTGTGTCACTAAGTTGTTTTTCCAGAGTGTAATGTGTCAATCTCAACTGCAAAAGAAAAAAGTGTGAGGTTCATAACGCTTTTGTTTTCTGATGAAATGAGACCCTTAAGTTACAAACTAGCCGGACTGCTGGCCATCAGATATTGAAAATAGACTCCAAATAAGTCCTTCTTTGTTTCCTTTCCTGACTTACCCTCCGGCCTCCTGTTTCCCTGTACTCCTCCATCTCCAGCCTGTTCCCCTCACCTGTGCACATGCGCACACACATGCACACGCATGTGCAGGTGCACGGGCATGCACACACACATTCCCTCCTGGCCCTCCTGCCCCACATGGCAGGGTGCCTCCACTTTGCCAGGCTACTCTGGGTGGCCGTAAATGGGACTGATTTCTGTCTGAGGTTAACTTTCACAGCTTTGATCCTGGGCTGGCCACCTCGTCCCTCTGCCTTGGCCTCCAAATCTCTGTTTCTTCCTGGGGACAACCTTTAGTACAGACACTGGCAGCTCTGCAATGCGGCAGCAGTTTCCAGCCTGAGGAGAGAGAGGCCCGAGGATGCAGTTCTGCGCTGCCTCCTCATGTAGTTCATTTCATCCAGATGGGTTGCTGAATTAAGCGTCTCCCACGTCCTCTCCAGCTCAGCCAGAAAGGCCACTCAGGGCAGCATGCACAGGGATGACCAAGAGTCCCGAGTGCCTGATGCAGCGTGTGATGGAGGAAGTGAGCTGACCCTTCCGGACCCTCTCCCGCTAAATAGGAAGACTGGCAGTGCAGGCCTCCCCTGCAGGGGGCGCTGCAAGAGCAACCAGCTAAATGCATTCATCCGAGCGAACCCCTGGAGCCAAAGGGCTGACCCGACCGTAAGAGTAGAACGGCTCCATCGCAGTATAAGCACCCAGTGTCGCAGAACCTACTCTTCAGAGTATTTAAATAAGGAAAGTGAAGGACCACACACGAAGCTTCGCGCAGCAAGTGATCCATGATGCTTTCAACTGGGCAAGCCCGTGTGCACTGTCAGTACGGCTAGACGCACGTCTCGTCTCCTTGTCTGTCTCTAAATACCTGATTGCAGAGACACTGTGTTCTCCCGGGGGGACCTTCCCGCTCGCGTGTCTTCCCTCTGAGGTCTGCGCATCCTCTGGGGAACAGAAAGATCTCAGCATTTCATTGTTAAGAACGTCCCCGTGCGCTTCCTCCCAGGACAGAGGAACTGGAACACAGCCACGACCACACCAGGGGCAGAGCCTTGGAAAGGCAGCATCCTCTCCCCGCACAATCCTCAGAGTTTTAATAACTCTGCCGTTTTGGAGGTTACCTGGTTCAAAGGTGGCATTACAGACCAGCTTCCTTCTTCACAATAAAGATGCCCATGAGGTTATCCTGGGGTGTCTGTGGGTCCCACGCATACACATAGCTTTTGGAGACACTCTACGCTTTCCTAGTTCCCTCTGTGCAGTCCCTACCCCCAGCTTCCTCTGACTGCTCCTACAAAAGCGCACGGGCCACAGAATCATCCTACTTGGGGAGTTCTAGGTAGCCGGGACTTTGAGGCTCCAGGCCCTTTTCCCTTGTTGTTAGGGTGGGGAGGGCAGCCCTGCTCCAAAGAAGACTTGGACGTGCTTCAGCTCGCTTACACTCCCTGGCCCATCCGGAGCATCCTGGCGGTTCTGTGCATTACAGAAATCCTTCCTCAGCGCGAGGATTGAGCCAAATTGGAGGGGGGCTGGATATAGTGCAGACAGAAGAAGTGACCCTGGGCCACTGGGCAAAGCTCAAGACCTCTGCTCCCAACATCCCACCCGGGGGCACAGACTACTCATAACGTTCTCTGTGGGTGTTAACTCCTCAGGCTGGTGTTTTCTGCAGCCTGGGATTGGCTTCATGTGCGTTGGCACAGGACAGGTGTGGGTCATCACTCAACACAGTGAGGTGAACATAGAGATATTGACATAACTGTGCTTCCATGTAGGTGGCACACATGGCTCTTGTTCCCTCCTAGCGCCTCCTGGCTCCATGGCCTTCGCCACTTCCAGCCAGCCTTGCGAGGACTGAAGCTACCTGGTCTCCATCTAGACTCGCAGGTGCAATCTGGAGACCCCTTTCTTTAGCCTCCCTACCCCACTTCCCTTACACACAGCCCTTGCCCCTCTCCCAACCCCAGAATTTCCCTAGAGACATCGAGGCCCCCGCCAAACATGAACTAAAATTCCCAAGAGGAGAGCCTTTGAGATGTGAGATGCACAGCTGAAATCCCCCTCCTCCAGGTTGGGAGCCCTGGAGATGCGGCAGTGTTATATGGGGGGGAATCCGCCCTCCACTCTGAGCGGCTGCCCCGCACTGGCTCTCCTTCGGCCTCTATCTCATGCCCCTCTGTCTTTCCTCCAACCTCCTTAGTAGTGCTTTTGACTGTGCCTCCCGGGCATAAGCCTGGGGGCAGAGTGGGCAGTGGTGTCAGTATTACCTGCGTACTTGACTTTGAGTCTTACCTCCAAGAAATCTGGAACGAGATTATTCTACAACAAAATCCTTAGTTACTAAAAAGTCTTGCACTTTATTTCTACCACAGTTCCAAGAGCTGAGACCATGAGGTTCAGATCAACGGTCATTCTTCCTTAATTCTCTTGGCAGAGTGTCTGACATCTCAGACCCCGAGGTGTCCAGATAGGAGCAAGTCGTGTGGAGGGAAGCACAGCGAGTTCTTCCTCTGGTTTGGGACTCAGACTTCGGTGAAAGAGGCTCGGGACTGTGTTCAGCTTGAGGATGGATACGGTCCCCTGGATTCTTGATGATTGCTTAAGTCCCTTGCTCTTTCTCCTAACTGTGCTTTTGCAGTTTCAGCTTATTTGTTTGTACCTATGCGTTTCGGTTTGTTAATGTTTGCATTAACCAATTATTCTTGAGTGGCTTTTATACCAACAAGCCCTTCTCCTATGGCCGGGGGTCTTAGGAAAAGAAAGAACAGAAATGTTCCTCCTTCACTGCAAGTTTTTGCCCTATAGTGTTTATCAGGGGTGTGGTGTTCCTCAGATATATAAGAAGAGAAAGCTTTCACTAAACTATTTTAGAATTCCGCATAATGCTAACAATCACTATCAAAAACGTGAAGATCTCATAGCTGAAAACTTCAAGCTGCATTTATTTCTATCTTATGGGTTCTTCACATTCATTAAGTCACCATTGTTCAATACCTTTATATTGTATTGATGTATTTCTCTAGAGGATTTGCAAATAATGCAATCCCAGCCACCTGGGCTTATGTGTTGGAATAATCCAACACTGATCCTTCTGGCCCAATCTGACCGGTACATATATGTTAGTTATAGATACATATATATATGTACAACATATGCATATAGTTCATGTACATTCTAAGCAAGATGTGTACACACATCTGCAGGGTGTGAACACTATGTGAATAAGATGTATGCACTGTATCAAAGACAGGCACAGAATCTGTATGACTTGTATACATAAAGTGAGTCCACCTGCCGTGTGCACACTCCCTCAGCAGCAACTTTGCCTGTTGATTGCCCGAGGGTAACACCTGACTGCATGGATAACCATGTGCAGTGTTTTCTGAATGAATGAATCACCTTCATGAACCCAACCCCGAGATCAGCTGATCATGAATCCCATCAGATCCTCCCAGGAAAGACCCTAGAATTTTGGAAGGAAGGAGCCATGCACAGCAGGAGCCAAGCATGCTGCAGAGATGCCACCTCTGTCCAAGTCAAGTGTCTTCCGCCTTGCAGTCCTATAAGCTGTCCACCTGAGGATGACCCCCCCTCGGCAACCTTACATCGTGAAGTTGGAAGTAGGATGAATGTCTAACCACTGGGGTCAGGAAATTGTCAAAGACAATCTCACCGACCTGAGACCAAAGACAAGAAAATTAGTGTGTTCTGCTAATTGCATAAATAAGTTTTACCCTATTTTGCAAATAAAATAGAAGATTTATTCCATAAAAATACCGTATTCATCCAGTATTATCAGGAAATGAAAGGTTTGCTGGGAATCGATTCTTCAGTTAACTGAAGGGCACCCCCTGATCTTTCTTTTCATCTCTTTTTGATATCTCTCTCCAAAAACGTAGTGTGTATTTTCCTGCCTTCTTAGGCAGAAGCTGTTGACCTGGCTTTAATCCCCTAATGCCACAAGTCCTGCTGATGAAAGTGTTCAAGCAGCACCATGCTTGCTGCTGGGGTCCTTGGTCTCTCCTGCTCAGGCTGGGTGATCACTTACCCCTTCGCTGCCTGTCCTCATGCCTCATGATTTCCACTGCTTTGCTGCTTCTGGTCTGCTCTGAGCCAGGATTCCACACCAAGCTGCATATTAAGAATGGCATACTGAGTAAGACTTGATCAGAATCCGAGTGAGGACTCGGGGCTTGGAGAGCTGATTTAGGGACAACAGAGATCCCTTTGATAACGTTTTGATAATGAACATGCCCCACAAGGATGAGGCTGGGAAGATCTCTGGTTGACAGGATTAGTCTGAACTAGTGGCCATCAGCCTTCACTATACATCTGAGAAACTTTAATACTTCAAGAAAAACCACCTTGCATGATCATCATTTAATTGGTTTAAGATGCAACCTGAGAATCAGGACTTTTTAAAGCCCATCAGGCAAATACAACATGCAGTCAATGTTGAGAACCTCATTTCTAAAACATGTCTTATGTGGAAACCAGGCTCTGCTAATGGCAGTCAATTTGGCCTAAGGAAGTGGTTGTTCTTCATAGGTATTATGAGTTGAGTTGTGTCCCCCACCCCGACAAGTACGTAGAAATTTTAATACCTAGGGCTTCAGAATGTGACCTTATTTGGACATGGTGTTGCTGCAGATGTAATTAGTTGAGATACGATTGTAATGGAGTGGATGGGCCTCTAATCCACTGATTGGCATCCTTATAAAAAGGGGAAGTTTGAACACAGATACACAGGGAGAATGAAGGGTGAGGATGAAGGCAGAGATTGGGTGATGCTTCCACAAGCCAAGGAAAGCCAAGGATGGCCAGCAGATCCCTGGGAGCCAGGAAAGTGGCCTGGAGCTGACTGTGTCTCCCAGCCTCAGAAGGAACCAGCCCTGCCGACACCTTGACCTTGTCCTTCTAGCCTCCAGAGCTGTGAGACAATAAATTTCTGTTGTTGAAGGACCCGGTTTGTAGTACTTTGTTATGGTAACCCTAAAACATAGAATATGAGACATGACTATAAATTCTCAGAACTTCCATCTTGAGTGTGCTTGAGAAAAACCCTTCCCCAGCATCTGCTATAGATCAGACCCAATGAGGTATTGAGAGAAGATGCTGGGCATTCAGGAATAAGAGAGGGAGCTTTGCTCTTAAGCCTACCTGGTAATTTGTGTCTTACATTATCAAGTCACATTGCTCTGCAGAGAGGCAGGCAACTCACACTGAGATCAGGGGCCCCAAACACAGGATCCCTGTAGGAACATTCCTCTCTCTGATTTGCATGTGCAAATAGCATGGGGATCTGTATGTTTGATTCACAGGCATAAATGTAAAATGTACAAAAATTTGCATTGCAAAATATTCTTGCTCCAGATGCTGAGTTTACAAGAATTTCCCTTGCTTTATAAATTATAACAGTACAACGATTTTATGAGATCAAATACTTTGGGGATTTTTTAAGGATCAATTCCAAATAGGATTTCTTATCTATGAAAGAAAGATAATTGTGTGTAGTTTCTAATATAACCACTGGCCTTTAGTAAAATGCGTTTTGCATGGATGCCTCTACTTATTAATCTTTTCTGGAAGTCAGTTTATAGATGCAATTCTCAAGGGTCTTTGAAAACAGGAACTGCTTTGGGCAGATTAAAATAAAATATCTTTTCTCAAGAAAAGAAAAAAAATGACATTTCATAGGCAGTGATACTTTTACTACTTTCTCTAGACATTTTATTATATCAGAGATATAAAATAAACAAAATATGTGGCTGAAATCCAAATGACTTTATTTTATAATAGTTGCTGCTGAAGCTTTTCCAGCCCATACTGTTTGAATGAGGGAAGATACTCAGCTTATTAAGAAAAGGCAAGATGAGGAAACTTTTTGATACGCTGACCCCTGGGCTGGTCTCTGGAGACTGAGACAGTCTGGACAGTGGGGACAGAGGAGAGGGAGGGGATGGTGACGGGGTGCTGCAGGAAGTCACAGGGAATGGGCCTGAAGTTGTTGTGAAGTAGAGAGAAGACGCATCCTTGGACTTGGAGTCAGGTGTGAGAGTGAAGCTGGCCACGTGGTGCCACGGAGAGAAAGCAGACTCTGAGGTCCGACCCACCCACTTCGGTGGCTGGTCCTGCTCCCACCTACCATGGGCACTTGAGCACAAGTCTCTATTTGCTTCTCTCACTGATGGGGATAGAGCCCCACATACATAGCCCCTGAGATTTACGGAGAGACGGCAGACGCCAGCATGCTTCCTAGAGAGTAAATGCTCAGTGAACATTAGTTCCTATCTTTCCATTTGTCTGTCTTTCTTTCTTGTCTTCCTTCTTTCAACATTCATTTCCTCTCCCTTCTTAACCTTTCCTCCCCTCTTTTCTTCCTCCTTCCACAGAAAGTAAAGGTTTGGGACAGACACTGTGGGGAATATCAGAGAGAATCAGCGTTCTCCTTTATGTGTCTTCCCACAAGCCCTGCCCTCCCAACCAAAGCCCCAGGGCTACTGAGCTGTCCCACCTCCCATGCCTTTATATTTCCCATGTATTCATCCACAGCCTTCCTGCTAGCTCAGTTTCATAAAGAAAATTCCAGCATCTAAAGGATACGTTAAGTACGCACTTATGTAAAAGAGCTTAGCTATGCCATTGCAGGCACCCTGTTGCCTTTGGGAAGAATCTCAATAAAATGTTCCAAGCAAATTAAAATCTATTCTCCTTTTAAAGATGTCCCGAAAATCTTAATTAAGAATCTATCCTGGTGTTTAATAACTGTATATGTGAAGAAATCTTCCCAGTAAATTCTAACTCCCATTGCTGAGGTGGGCGTGGGGACTTCTGAGGAGTTGTCCATTACCCAGAGCATCAGCTTCTACTGAGATCCCTTTGGCCGTGTTATCAAATGTGTGATCGAGATACACGTATCAAGTTAATGAGTCCCCTTCCGCATTCTGTTTCTCCTCTTCGACAAAAGAAAATGAGACAGCTTCCCACAAGGCATCCCAGCGCTGTGCAGGTCTTCATGACATTCGTACACACACCTCAACCTTGAACTCTGCCCACTGTGGAGGTAAATTCCCTGAGTTTTTTGAGAGTAAACAGCTCAGTGGTATCATCCCACATGAAAAAAAGTCAAAATGTGAGTGTTTTAGATTTACTTGACATGGACTCTGCCAAGCCTTCTACTCTGCATTTGGGCCATACTGTAGGCCCATCTCCACATATCAGGCAGTGACTCCAACAAGGACATGAATCATTCCATAAAAAGCAGCCCAGCCTGGGACAGCATCAATTCATAGTTCAGAAGGTGATGCATTCAAGGTATGTTTCTTTAACTTTGTCAGTTATCTCAAGCTACCATCCAAGGGAATAGGGGACACAGGCAGGATGAAAAGTGGCCCAGTATGTGGTGAGCAGGTCAGGAGGAACTCCAACCAAATCTGGGCTTTTTGCTTGGGTCTTCCACAGTGAACAAGCGTTGGGTTTGAGTTGGCCAGTCTCGTACTTTGAAACACGTTCAGAAACACCAGCCACACTCTCCCATTCTTGGAAGCACCACAGCAACAAAGTCCAAGTCCAGAACCCCCTCAATGTTCTCCTGAACACACCCTGTCTACTGTGTGCCATGCTGTCCTGCAAATGAGGCTCTCAGGGTTGCCTATGTGCGGGCCTCGCCAGCCCCACTGGGTTCACCATTCTCTTCAGATTCTGCATTCTTTTTTCTTTTCTTTGTCTCTCTCTCTCTCTCTTTTTTTGGTATGAGGAAACATTTTAATAGAATTATTTACATTAGTAGACAAAGGGAGAAAATTTGAAATGATCAAAGGATTTTTTGTTTCTGATGAACTCCCAGGTGATGGTGATGCTGTTAGGTTTGGTCCACAAGCTGAATAGCCAGGCTCTAGATGCTCTAATTAGACCAAACAAAATGGAAAATGCATTTATGATACAGGCCTTTGAAACATGTTTTTAGGGAATACCAGACATGTTCATATAAAATTTGGCTTTCGTGCTGCAAAGCTAGCATCAAATAAACCATGGATGTATGAACACCATAGCAATGCTAGCTGACCGGTACAGGCACTGGAGGGTTGCTGGGAAGAGAGGGGAGACTTCTGAAAGCAAAGATGCCCCGGCCACCCTCCTAGACAAATTCAGGTAGAATACCTGGGGGTGGGACACGGGTTTCAGCCTGGTGGAAGCTTCCTAGGTGACCTCAATGTGCAGCCAAGGTGGTGATCCCTGGCCATGACCTGGCACGTGTTACCACTATACACTCCACGTGAGATATTAAGACCAAAGTGACTTCCCAGCGTTAGTTCCCCAAAACACTCAGAAACTGGTCAACTTTTTCTTAATAATTCCCAATGGCCGCTATTTCTGAAAAGTCTGTCCCTATTAATAGCTGAAGGAGAAATCTTGCCTAGAAGTCCCAATATCTAGTTTTGGCCGTGAAACATAGGATAAAATAAATCAACTGAGTTGCAATTTGCAGGCACATGTCCTTATTTTAATCTTGCAATTTTCTATTTCCTAACATCATTTGAATATTCTTTCCTCTACTTGGAAGTGAGACGCTCATTTTAAAAGGACCTCATTGGTAATGAGCTTGAGTCTATCCATCAACGACTTCTCTAAGTGGTCCCAGGAGAAAGTTTGATGGATGACTGAGTGCATCGATCCCTGCAATCTTCAGAAGTTCAGCCAGGATCCACTGAAAGCGAAACGTGGCCGCGACAAGTACAGTTCAAACAAAAGGATGAGTCACCATTAAGCTGCCAGAGCTTTGGAGCAAGAGCACCATTTTGGTTTTTTGAAGGAAGGAACAAAGGTAGCCGGAGAAGCGGAGAGCTGATGGACAGAAGCTCTCAATTCCACTCCTACTTGCACACCCCAGAGAAATGAAACCCCAAGCAGGTGTACCCGCACACTTATAACAGCACTTTTCACAAAAGCCAAAACATGGAAACAACCCAAATGTCCAACAATCTATGAATGAATAAACAAATTTTGGGCTCACCACACGATGGAATGCTATTCAGCTTTAAGAAGGAATAAAGTCCTGGTCACGTGACAACATGGATGAAACTCAAAGCCATTATATTAAAATGTGAAAGAAACCAGAATCAAAAGCCATGTATGGATGGTCCCATGTATAGGAAATACCCAGAAGAAAGAACCTCATAGAGACAGAATGTACCCTGGAGCCTGCCAAGAGCAGGAGAGGATGAAATGGGGGAAACCTGCGTAGCGGGAAGGGGTCTTACTCGGGAGTGATGGAAATGCTCTGAAATGACATAGAGGTAGTGGTTGAGCATTGTGAGTGCACCTAATGCCACTGAATTGTTCGTTGTAAAAGCGTTGATTTTATTATGTGAGTGGCGATAGGTTATTTTTTAACTATGGAAAACATTTGGTTTACCTGATGGCAGTATGGCTATGGAGAAAAACAAAGCTAGAGAAAAGCAGATGGGGAATGGCGGTGAGGGTGACATTTTTTAAATGCAGTCCCTGGGGAGGCATCTCTAAAACCTGAATTTGGGCAGATCCTAAGGGACGAGGGAATGAACCCCATGGATGTGTCTGAAAAGACCCCTCGAGGCAGGAAACCCCCCAGCAGAGGGTCCGGGAGCGCGGAACCGCAGGGCAGCTGGGCTGGCTGGGCACACACGCCTGGAGTCGGATCCTAAGAGGCTCGAAGGGAGTTACAAGGGCTGCTGGGAACCGCAAGAAGTCCAGAAGGAATCAGACAGAGGCCCGAGACAGTGGGGAGATGAGAAATTCAGCAAATATGTAAAGCGTTGAATTTAAGCCTTGTTTTTGAAAGCCTTGTTCTTTAAGTGGGTTACAATGCTTTCACAGCTTGATTAAAACTTATTACCTACTTTAATAACGACCTAATAATTATAGAAACGGCTTAATTAGGTTATAAGCACTTTAATATATGTTGTTAACTTACTGTGTTTATTAGGAATCAGTCTGTTAGGGCTCAGCCCCCCCCCCAGGCAGTGACGTCCCCAAAACCCGGGCTCTATGGGGCCAGCGCACAGCACAGCGGGACAGACAGAGCAGCCCGCGGGGCAGAGGGGGTGGCTCAGTGTGCAGCCCTGGGGGTGTATGGGGCCAGGCTTTCCTACAGAAGTCTGAACGGCTTCCCAGGGGAGGGGCGTGGGCTTCAAAGCCGTGAGTCCGGGTTCAACAACGGGGCGTGGCATCCGCTGCCTGAGCAGCCCTCGCAGGGGGCCCCACCTCACTGAGCCCCCGACATCTTATCTGTGAAATAAAGCCGTTTCCACGTGTGCAGATTGTGCAGTAAACCTCCTGCAGGCTGAGCACCATCCTCTCTCACCTGCCCCCACCAGCTTCTCTGTTCCTGCTCCTTCCCTCACCTTAGCTCCTCTGCCAAGGTCATCCTCCATCACCTCAAGACCTGCCCCTGCATTTCCAGCCGCTCCCACTCCACTCCTGTTTCAGGTGCACGCCCCCGCATCGGCCCCTCTTGGGGAGCTGCTCCTCTCTGCCCACCGTGCCCTGATCCTCAGTCCTTCTTCTATAGACCTCTCTTGTTCTCCCGGCTGCTCCCTGTGCCAGGGACCAGTTCTGTGTGGAGGCGTTTCTCCTGCTGCCCTGCTTACTTTGCAGACTCAGAGAAGCCGGGAGTGGGTCGGCTGGAATGCTGGGACGGCCGACGACTGGTCTGATCCCACCCCTGATGGTCCAGGGAGGTGAGATGTATTCAGGCAACGGTCAGATTCAAGATAGCTTTAAAAACCGAAAACCGGTATTTTATTTTTCAAAACAACACAAAATAAAATAAAAAGCAAATTACATGGTACTTCCTACTGTTAGCCAGATATATTTTTTTTGTCTTTACCTATTTATCACTTTGCATACTTTTCTCAGAGCCATGTGTCCCCTACTGCTCTGATGGTAAGCATGTGTAAGCTCTATACCCACAGAACTTTTGACAGCCGGGGACCTAAGGGATTTACTGGGCAGGTGTCCGGCACCTCGGGGCTTCCCCTGTGTGCCTCAGAGGGGGACCCTGCTGGCCTGTCCCTGAAGACCATCCTGTGAACCCAAATCCCGACTGCAGGCTCGCTCCCTGCAGTCTGGGTCCACAGAGAATACTCCACTGAGCCTCCAAGAAACTTGCTCTTTGTACAATAACAGCATCACAGAGCAACGTGCAGAAACTACCCCACCAGCCTCCATCTTTGGAGATGGTGAGCACACTCCGTCTCCAGGCCTGTCCACTGCCAGAAATGCCCTTCCCACAGCTATCTCCAGGGCTCCTCCTTCTCTGCCCTCAGGCTTGTTGGCAACAAAACGGACGGACTCTTCCGCCCCTCACCTGGCCTTGCTCAGATCACAGCATTTGGCACCACGGGACATGCAATGCCATCGATGTCTGCTTAAACCTACACCTGTGTGTGCGTCCAGGTCTTTGTCTGTGTGACCTACACATGCACGTACATTTACTCCACTATACAGTTGAGCCCTGAACAACCTGGGGGACAGCGGCACCGACCCCCACCCCCAGCACAGTCAAAAATCCACATGCAATTTTGGCTTCCCAAAAGTAAAGTAAAAAGATGTCAAGTAAAAAGGTAAAAAGAATACAGTAAAAAAGTATTGCATTCTTATAATAAAGTAAGCTAGAGAAAAGAAAATTATTAAGAAAATTATAAGGAAGAGGAATACACTCACAGCACTGTCCTGCATTGATTGGAAAGATTCTGCATGGTCCTGGATCTGCACAGTTCAAACCAGTGTCGTTCAAGGATCGACTGTTAGACAATGTTACATATATGATATATAACATGTATACACATAGAGGTACATTTATTACACTATGTGTACCTATACATGTATATTAGGTGGACTATGTATACACATATATTTATTTATTGATTTTCTCCCTCCTTTAAAATGCAAGCTCCATGAGGAAATCTTGTTTTGCTCATTGCCAAGGTCCCAACACTCAGAATAGGTTCTGAGACACAGCAGACCCTCAGTCAATATTTGAAGAAAGAAAGAGAGAAAGGAGGAAGGGATGAGAAGCAAGGAAGGAGGGGGAGAGGGAGAGAGAGAGAGAGAGAGAGAGAGAGAGATTGGCTCTGGTTTGCAGCCTGAGGTACGTTGGCTCCCCAGTGATTAGCACCAAAACTCATTTCTGTAATGTCAGAAAAAAGGTATGTCTGACAGACAGCCAAGATAAAAAGATACCTCAAATGGATAGCCTGGCTTCTAAATGGTGACAACTGGGGGAACAGTTAGGAAGTAATTCGGAGGGGTTTTCAATTGGATGGGAGAGATTTTAGTTAGAACAGATGGATGTGAAATGTCTGAAGCTACAAACCGCAGAAGACCGAGGAACAATTAACAAGTGCGTAAGTGGTAAATGGCTTGAAACCCCATGATAGACGTTCATAAATGGGCACGCGTGAAAAATAAAGAACGCCCTGGAAAGAGAGTGAAAACAGCCCCTTGCACCACTCCTATTAAAAGCCATCGTCCAAAGCCGGTGATGACGCTGTTGTGTTAAGACAGGCCGCTGTAATTGCCTGATTGTGTACAGCCCATTGAAAAGCTTCTGGAGCAGAGGCAGGAGGCTAATTTGGAGCAGCGAGTGGGTTAGCATTCATTTCACAAAGTCTTCCCCCAGACCCACACGCTACATCAAAATGGACAGCCTTGTTCTAGCCCCACTATTCTCTTAGATAAATTGCTCACATTTGCATACGTGCTTTTTAGCTCCAGGCAGAGAAATATTTGCAAGTAGCACCTGGTGCCCTGAAAGATACACACTGCCTACTCTATTCTACGAACTTTATATTTTCTTTGCTTCCAAGTTCAATTAAAACACTCCCTAGTGAGGCTTCATTGATTTACTGTAATATATGCCTAAAACACAGCCAGGGCATAACTGATTTCTAAAGCACAATATCCTGTTGATGAACAAAAGATGCCATAAAGTAACTGTCAAGTTCTGCTGACAAATCATTTTGCTCATATTCTGGGAGACTTTTCTTTTTTGTAGTTTTCTCCCCAAGTGTCTTCAAGATTGCTGGTATTGTGGGATAATCGATCATGTAATGTGTGCCATCAAAAGAATTGGGGAAAAATACATCCTTTTAAGAAATCACGTTGAAATTTAAAATCTGTACAATTTTTCTTCAAAGAAACTAATAGGTCTATCCTTCCAAGATAAAGTTCTTTCCACAAGCTGTGGGGGGTGCGGGATGGGGGTGGAATGTGTCCCTTACAGATCCGGTCATATCAGAGAGAACATCAGAGTTCCCTTCCTTTGACCCACAGCTCCAGAACCATGGACAGAACCTCCACTTCCGGGGAGCCCTGAGCCCTGACAGGCAGGTGATGAACACCACCTGCCCTCCACAGGCAGGGGGTAGGGGGTGGGGGGGGGAGGGGCGCTGTTACATCCAAGTGCAGAACCCACAGCTAATATCTTATGGAGGCCTTTATGGTCAACGCACCACATGGGCATTCCATCCAACCAATGGGATTTTTTTTTCTTTTAAAGAAATCAGGAAGTCAGAGGACTTTCAGGACAAATCCTGAACTAAATGATTCTGAGAATTTTGCATTGGTTCAGAGCCTTGCTGGGTTTTTGGTTTTGATAAGCACACACAGACACCAGCCTTCCAGGAAGGTCAACCACTCACACTGGAAGTTAGAAGGAATCCAGGGGAGATCAGCCACCAGTTGTGAATGTCATGGGAAAAGCAGAAAGGATGGATCACTCATATTAAGAAAAAGCCCAAGAAGAAGCTTCTCAGGCCCCCATGGACAGACGCTTTCCTCCCCTTTAGAGATGGACCACATGGACTTCTGACAATGTGGGTCTGCCATCACTATAGCCACAAAATGACTATGATGCCCCTAGAAATGTGGATGCCCTTTGCCAACCTTCCTCAGTTCACACCTTGTGTGCTGCCCCTCCCCCGCCCAAGGTGGCTGGCGGGCCACGCTTGCGTCAAGTCGACGCTGTGCCAACATTCACCGTAAGGTGTCCAACACGGCATTGCCACCTTGTGCTTTGTGGTCATCTCTCCACCTGGGCTGGAGTTAATTGGAAGGCAGCACGTGGATCTTCACAGCTTTGTGCCCACGGATTGATCAAAGAGCGAGGCCACTGGTTGGCTTACAATGAACAAACAGTCCCTTAACATTTTTCCACACTGCCCGTGTGTTTGCTCTGTCCCATGATCTCGCAGGACTATCATGCCAACTAACATGATGATGCGGTTGTATGCTGTGGACTCTGTGAGGCAGCATACACCACGCACTTTTCTTGCAGGAGGCAGTGTGGGTCCTGGGGAGAAGACATCCTCTCCCGAGGCAGGCTGTCCAGGCTGGTGGAAGGAGCGCATGCACACTCAGTTTGGTTCTTTGAGAGGGGCCTGATGAGAATGGGCAGCAACACCGTTCCTGCTTCTGTCCTGGATACCCCAGCCAGGACAAGAAGTCCTGCCCCGCCCAGCTCCGGCCCTGATGGGGCCAGGAGACCAAGAGGCTGCAGCACAGCTTGCTCTGCTGATTTCTGTGTGTGATCTCGCATCCCCCCTTGGAAAACGGGCTCCTGCCTGCCCCAAGTCTCAAGCATCTCCTTGAGCCAGATTGGTTCCCAGGCTTCCGTCTGCTCCGTGAGACTGAATTTCCAGTTCGGTTCACGAGCATTCTCCAGTTTCCTCTTCAGCAGCTGGGGCTCTGTGTCTCACCACTCACCCAGTGGTGGGGGTCCCCAGCCCATCATCTGACAGCCACTTCCCTGGAGCTGACCATAGCCCTGGATTTCTGTCAGAGTCACCCACCACCATCTGATCTCAGACACTCTCAGTTGACCTGGCGTGCACCCCATAGTTGTTACCATGCTCCCCTGACCATCTATGGATCTCCAGGCCCCTTTCTCATTTTTCTGGGTAAACCTCATTGGTTTGCGCTTTCTCCAGCTAATTCCCACATAGGACACAAGACTCAAAACACTTAGAATTTCTGTGTCAAATGTGAAAAAAAAAACAAAACAAGCAAATAGAAATAAATAAAATAATCCAAATGCTTGCCCTGGTGATCTTCCAGCGGACAACGGGACCTGCTTATACAGATTGGGCTGAACCCTGTGGGCCATGGATACACTGGACCCTTTGCCCACACCAAGATGACCGAAAGCCTTTGCTGTTAGAATCACACTACATAAAAAAGTATATTATTTTAATGTATTATGTTATTTCATTTATAACCATTTATATTAACATTTTACCAAATGTCATTTTTAGCTACAGATCTTATTTATTGCAAAATTATAAAATCTCTCCTTGTCCAAGTCCTTCACACTCTGCACGCCTTTCCTGTCTTCTGTCACCTGACTTACTTGCACACACGCGCGTGCGCACAGCACACACTTCCCTTGTCCTGTGCACTCCTCATTCTTTATAAAAGAGACATCTGGAGGCAGTGCTCAAACATGGCCTCTGTACCATGGTGGACGTGGCAACAAATGATATGGTCGCAGAAAGGACACTGGACAAAAAAAGACAACTCAGTACAAGAAGTTAAGGGAGAATAAAAATCCAACTCAGACACAATCCAAGAATGAACAGGGGAGTTGCACAAAGTGAACGTCCGGTCCTGAAGAAAAGAAAGGATAATTCTTTGGAGATCCAAGCAAGAACTTGCAAGGCCACTGGGAAGCCCACGCAGGACTAGGTGTTTTGCCGTGAGAAAGCCCAGGGGCTGGGGGAACCTTCATGGGGCGAGGGTTCCGTTCACCACCTCCGAAATTAGATGTGGACGGGCCAGAGCAGCAGGGACCCGAGGAACCCCCCCTCCACCAGGTCTGGAATGGGATGGGCAGGGCAGCTGGATGAGGCCCATCCTGCAGGGGGACTCCAAGGGCTCTGGTCCAGGGCTGCCCCTCACAATCTACGCGCAACCCACCGCCTCAGGGGAGGTGTCACCTTTGTTTTTGGAATCCTCAGAAATTGTATAGAAAGAGCCCTAATAAATGCATCTCACACAGCATTTAAATGCCACGTGTTTCTATTTCATGACTTTTTGGAGCGACATTACAGAAGGATTAAAACGAGTCCTTTTAAATCACAAGCATGACTCTTGAATATAGAGCAGAATTCCAAACATAGCCCATTTCCACATGGACTCCACTATTCCACCGTCAACCTGTGACCTCTGCAACACTCTTTGCCTTGATCCTGTTTCCCGATGCCCGGTTTATACAGGGTTTGATGTGAGGAGCAGGTCTAACTTTAACAAAACCTGGTATCTATAGAAATACTCTATTGAAACGAAGACAGAGCGTACATATCCTTAATATGGGCTGCCGTATCTATACGAAAATAAGATAAAGAGAAAATAGTCGGGCACCCTCTGCGTAGCCAAGCTCAAAATTCAGAAAGCATAAACGGAAGCTAAAATTTGGAACTGCCCTTCCCTAATGACTGTCTGTCCCCGTGCCTGGGACTCAGAGCACCTTCTGGCAATGACAGTACAGTTGTCCCATCACAGGAAGTGACGGGGTGTTAGATTATATTCTATCAGCTGGTGCTGCTGTCTCTGTTCTACCCTCCCCTTTCCATCTGGGTGTGGAGTGAAGCAGGGAGACACCTCTCTCAAGAAACTGGGCTCTGGTGGGAACCATCAATGACTGATATTAATTAGCCCCCTTTCTCCACATCCACAGAGGAGAGAACTTACAATTCCCTTCATCTCTGTCCCCTTCACTTGTCCCCACAAAGGAGGGTGACCTGTCCAGGCAGCTGATCTGGAGTTGTCATTGCAATGCCTGACCCTGTCATGTTAGCACAGACTCCCTCCGGAGCCACACGCCTGAGAGAGACCAGCATTCTCCTCTCCACCTCCAGCGACCTCGGGGCATGCCCTGCCGAGTTCAGGGAGACCTGCCTCCCGCAGCTGCTCTGCCCAGGGCTGGCTCGGCCAGAGCGGTGGAGAGATAAAGGAAGACAGCAAACCCTGACCTTGAGATCCAGGGTCATTCTGCACCTGTGTGGCCTTGTGTGGGCCACTCACCTGTCCACACCTGGGTATATCCACATTGGCAAAATGGGTTCCATAACCATATCGACTCTGTGCAACCAGTGACTTCTCCATGCCCTGGTGTTCCCATCGGTGAGATGGGGAGAGTGCCCATATCTAATTCACGGATGGCTGTTGTATGGACAATGAGTCTGTAAGCCCGTTAGGAATGCCTGGCCTTTACGAGCTCTGCATAAGTGCTTGCAATTATTATTGTCTTACATAACGATATGTTTTGTGTTCTTTCTGGCTCCTGAGGCCATCAGTAAGTTCATAACACAGTGGGGAAGGGACACTGGTGCTGAAGCCCCTGGCACCCAGCTGGCATGGTTAAATAACCAGTCCAAGGGCATGTCAGCCACCCTGGGCAAGGAAGTCAACAAGGGAAGGCTGTAGTGTACACAGAGACGGGAAGGGACCAGGGTTCAAGGAGTCAAAACTGAAGGGTGAGTAGTTGCAACACTGTGGGGTCTGCAAAGCCTCAACTGTTTATTGTCTGGCCCTTTGCAGAGAGTCTGCTGACTCCCGCTCTAACTAGGCAACACCTTGTAGGCCCCTGTACTCCTCAGACTTCCCGCCCCATCTATCTACCCAGATGTGCTCTCCTTCAAGGCCTGGGTCTAACAACCGCCTTCCCTCTGAACCCTTGGCTTCACTGCTGCCCCTTCTGTACCTAGCACAGTGTCTGCCTGACCTCTGCCAGCTCACAGCAAATGTCTCCTAGCTGCAAAAAGTGCACAAGTGAATGCAACACACTGGACAATTACTTCAGATCTTCATTCAAGTGGAACTTTCTGAAACGTATTACCCCTGTTATTAGTGATCTAATTCCAGCTAGCATTTCAGCAGAAATATAAAAGAACTACAGTATGCCAACTCTTCCTTAAGCAGAAAGTCTGGTCTCTCTTGGTGCATGAATTGCCAGCCTTGTATGCGTTGACCACACTGATACGTGTGCATAAATGGTGTGCACTTCAGGGGAGCCTGGGAACATCTGACTCTCGGTTTCAGCTCAGGTCCTGATCTCATGGCGTGTGAGATGGAGCCCAGCATTGGGGCTTGGATATTCTCCCTCTACCCCTTCCCTTGCTTGTGTGCATGCTGTCTCTCAAAAATAAATATATATATATATATATATTTTTTAAATGGTGTGTACTTCAGGTAGACAGGAGAAGGAGACAGTTGGGGCTTCTAGAACCTTCCTCAGCACTTCTATGTTCAGTTACTGTCGCCATAGACCTGGTCCCTGAGAAGAATACTATATAGTTTTCCAGATCTTCTGACAGATGACTATAATGTACACAAATAAGATGGAATTTGGTGGTTCCCTATCTCAACTTTATCTGCAATCCACAGACAGACTTAAAAGCTAGTAGGTGGTAATCGGACTTAAGTCAAAAAAGGGATGAATCCATGACAACAACAAAACAACAATAAACCACTCTGGGCACATTTCAAAGCCTTCACAAATCAGTGGGAGAAACAGGTTAACCCAGCCACAGATGATCCTCGCAAGATCTGACTCCCATTTGTAACCTAAAAGACAAGCTTCCAGAAGTGACAGCAGACATTCCAAGACATCCTCAGTTCTACTGGTTTTTCATTTTGATCATAAAGATGTATTTAGTAACAAATAATCCTGCTACCTCTTGAAGTCATCCCTTCAATGATTATATATAGTGTGGATCTACCTGTCATTTTACCTCATATAGAATGTACCCTGGGCTTCCGCAAAGGCTTAATTCATCACTATTTTCCCTGAATCCAAGTGATTACAAGTTGTGGTGACTGATCTCCAAAGATGAACCCAGATCAACCAGTTTCCCGACATGGGGACCCTTGTATAGTCTTCCCCCCGCGAGTCTGGGCTGGCCTATAATTCATTTCATCCAAAATAATGTTTTGTAAGTGATGTCACAAATCTGTGCCTAAATCTTAGGGAGGCCTGGTAGCTGTTGCTTTTCTGCTCCTGGGAGTTCTGAAAGTCATATAGGAAGTTTGATTACCTGGCTGGCACTGTAGAGGGACCATGGGCTGCATGGAGGAAACTTGGGGCTACACAGTGACACCTTGGGGCTTCATGGAGGGACCCTGAGGCTCATGCTGGGACCCTGCGGCTGCATGCAGGGACCCTGGGGCTACATGCAGGGATCCTGGGGCTGCATGGAGAGCTTGAAAGGCCCACCAGTCCCAGCATCAGAGGTGAGCTTCCCTATGACTCCAGCCCTGGCCACTCCCAAACTGCAACTACGTGAAAGACTGAAGTGAGACCAACAGCAGAACCAGCCCCTAGTCAATGTGTAGAACCACAAGAGATAATCAAATAGCTGTGGTTTTCGTGTTTGCACTAAAAGTTTGTTACACAGCAGGATGATCAAAACCGCAGCAGGTGACCACAATAGTGTGGATAGCTAGTTTGCACCCGATGAAGTATTTTTTCCTGGATTCTCTGAAAAAGAAACTCCCCTGAATGCTCCATGAGAGCATGGAATTACTACCTGCAAACACTTTTCTGCTTGTGGGAATTAAGATAAGAAAGACATTTAGTGAGCAATGAGTAAAGATAAGATAACTACAGAGCCAGTTTCTGTGAAGGTTATGGTTCTCGTTCTCTCAGGCCAGGCTCTCAGGGACAGGTCCCCCAGTAGGACCGCTATAGCCCAAAGTTGGTCCTCGGCTTTGACAGCTTGTCTCCCCACTGTTAAGGCACGTGTAAAATCCCAAGTAAACTGGTAAGCACAGGATCAGAAAACAGATCTAATGATGTAATTGAAGGCTTCTCAAGCCTGCATATCTAGAAACTTTTGGATCACATTCCACATGGATGAGACATGTTTGTGTATCACTAATGCATGTGTGTGTGTGTTTGTGTTGGCACTAGTGCATTAATGTGTTACATATACGACAAATAAATATTAAAATGAATGTGTTCCTCACACACTCTGCCATATTGTTGTGCATCCTTGCTGTGGAGCTCTGCCCCAGACCAGAGGATCCTTCTGCTCCAGGCACAAGCCCTGTGCATGTTTCAAGTGACCAAGACATCCATTAACATCAACAGTAGGCTTCCTTTCACCAGCTTGATGAAAAATGATGAAGTTTGACTTCTAAATTCCTTTTTCCAAATCCCTTCTTTATTAACATCAGAATATTCAGCCCATTATTTGGGATTCCATGGGCTTTGCTCCAGCTGAGCTGATGGTATTTGCTCCTTCCCCATGACTGGCTCCACACCATAGCAGTCAGGTCTCAACATTGTGGAACCCCAAATCACACTCCCCAGAGGAGTCCTGGGATCGAGCCTGGAGGGGTGGGTGCCACATTCATGCCTAGGGCAGGACAGTGCTATCTACCCTACGTGCAATGCCTCAGATGGTACACAAAACTTCCTACTGTTGAGAATCAGGATGGACTCAGAATGTGAGTCGGGTCCTTCTGTTTGCCACTCCTGCCTGTCACCTCCCTGCCCTCACTTCCCTGTTCTATGCCCCTCATGCTGACTGGGTGCGGAACAAAGGAAGCAAGGAGAGACTTCTCTTTAAAGAAACTGCTCTGATCTGAATAATCAGTTACTGAGCCTTGTTAGCAGAATGTTAATTACCCCCATTCCTCCTACGTCCATAGAAGGGAGAGAACTCACTGCCCCCTCCCAGGAACCCTGAGGTTTAGCATCCTGAAACAAAGATGTTCTTAGTAAAGAAAAAGACAAAACACTATCAAATAAATCATCATCATCCAAACCAAAAAATCATTATTCAACAATGTAAAATGATCTCATATTTAAAAAATTTTAATTAACCTACCAAATAAGGTTGTAGGATAAATGAATATACTTTCAAAGTCAATTGAATGTTGTATACTAGCCCCGAAAACTTGGATACAGAAATTAATATAATAATATCAATTACAAGGTCATCAAAATATGTAATGCATGAGGATAAATCTCATAAAACTTTTATAAAATCTTTAAACTGAAAAGTACAAAATACCACTGAGAAAAATAAAGAAGCCCTCAATAAATAGAGCTATATTCCATGTTTCATGGATCAGAAAGGCTCGAAATGTTACCACCTCAATTATCCAGAAGTTGATCTACAGATTCAATGTAACTCCAATCAAAAAACAACATGATGCTTTGTAAAGTTGACAACCTGACTGTAAAATTGATATGGAAAAGCAAATAGCCTAGAAGATCTAAAACAATTTTGAGGAAAACACAATTGAATTTCCCACAGCCCTTGATTTAAACACTTATTATAAAATGACATTAGTCAAGACAGTTACTGGCATAAATATAGACATATAGAACAGTGAAACAGAAGATAAACTTGAGAAATAGAACATATACATATGACCACTTAATTTTCAACAACATACTAGGGCAATTCCATGAGAGAGAACATAATCTTTTCAATGAATGGTGCTAAGAGACTTGGACATTCATATAAAATAAATAAATAAACCTGGTCCTTAACTCATAAAAAATGAAGGCAAAAGGATAATAGGCCTAATTATAATAGCTACATTTATGAAATCTGTAGAAGAAAACACAGGGAAAAAATCTTTGTACCTTTGGGTAAGGCAAGGATTTTATTTTTTTATTTATTTTTTTAAAGATTTTATTTATTAATTTGACAGGGAGAGACACAGTGAGAGAGGGAACACAAGCAGGGGGAGAGGGAGAGGGAGAAACAGGCTTCCCGCTGAGCAGGGAGCCCAATGCGGGGCTCGATCCCAGGACCCTGGGATCATGACCTGAGCCGAAGGTAGACGCTTAATGACTGAGCCACCCAGGTGCCCCAAGGCAAGGATTTTAAATAGAATACAGAACACACAAACTGTAAAGGAAAATGATATATGTTAGACTTTTATAAAAATTAACAACTTTTGCACTTCAAAAAACACCATTAAGAAAACAAAAAGGTAAGACACAGACTAGGAGAACACGTTTGAAAAATATATATTCAGGGGCGCCTGGGTGGCTCAGTTGGTTAAGCATCCAACTTGATTTCGGCTTGGGTCATGATCTCAGGGTCATGAGATCTAGCCCCGTGTTTGGCTCTGTGATGGGCATGGAGCCTGCTGGGATTCTGTCTCTCCCTGTCTCTCTCCCCCTCCCTCTTGCTTGCATGCCCTGTGCTCTCACTCTCTAAAATATACATATATTTTATATATTTTATTTATATATTCAATGAAGTATTTCTATGCAGATCTCTCTCTCTCTCTCTCTCTCACACACACACACAATTTCAAAAATTAGGGGGAAAATCTAAATTTTTTAATTGGATAAAAGATTTGGACATTTTGACAAAGAATATATACAGATAGCAACTACAAACATGAAAAGATTCCTATCGTTTTGATTCATTAAGGAAATGTATATTAAACCACAGAACTAACAATAAAAAAAAAAAACCACAGAACGGTTAAAATTTAAAACACTGACAATACCAAGTGGTGTCAAGGATTTGGAACATTTGGAACTCTGCTACTGGTGGATGGAAAATGGCATAGCCATTTTGGTGAACAGTCTGGAAGTATCTTACCAAGTTAAATATACACTTACCATAAGACACAGAAATTCCACTACTAGGTAATTCCCCAAGAGAAATAAAGCACAGGTCTGCATAAAACTTTGTATATCTTTCTACTAGTTTTATTCATTATAGGCAAAACCTTAAAAGAATCCAAATGTCCATTAACCAGTGAATAGATAAACACGTAGACCATCCATACAATGATATACTCCTCAGTAATAATGAATACATTACTGATGCACTACAACATGTTTGAATCTCCAGAGCAGTATGCTAAGTGAAAAAAGACAGGCACAAGGCTACATACTAGAAGATACAATTTACCTGAAAATCTAGAAAAAGCAAAACCATAGAGATAAAATCCAGATCACTGTTTACCACGTGTTGGAGGTTGGAGAGGGATTGATTGATCACTAAAGGCCGCTGAGAAACATTTCGGGGGGAAAAATGTTTTCCATACCATGATTGTGGCAGTAGCTGAACAATTGCATACTTTCGTCAAAACTCACCAAATTGTACACTCAACACTGGTAATTTTATGATATATACTTCTCCTAAGCTGACAATAATAATAATAACAATAATAATAAGGCAGCAAGTGGAATTTGATCTATTTTATTATCACATTTTAAAGAATCTGGAAAATAAACTTCAGACTGTCAACAGTAATTCTCTCTCCCACCCCAGTGGATTTTTGTTTGTTCTTGGTTTTCTTTTTTGTTTTTGTCTTTTGGCTAAATGTATTTCCCCCCCCCCAGATTTCCAAATAATATTTAATCTTAAATATTATTATGGTTTTTCATTTATCCTAAATCTTAATTAATTATATTTTGGATTGAAAGTGGGCAAGAAGGTTGCTCCCATTTTCCTTGACCATCTTTCTCTGTCAGTAAATATGTCCCCTAGTGACCAGGATTAATGGAAACAGCACAACTCCGCCCTCCCACCTTCTGCATGTTAGCAGGCCCCTGCCAAAACCTTCTTTCTTTCTCTGTGGCTCCTTGCTTGGAGCTTTAGAAAATACCAAAAATTAGAGAGAGTGTCAGCAAAGGATCACCCCATTCATGAGCTTCCTACCACATAAACCACTCCATCCATGGACCATTCCACCCTAAGGACTCTCTACCATATAAACCTCCCCACCACGTGGACTGCCCTGCTCTGTGGACAACCCCTACCGTATGGACCTGCCCAACCATGGATCACTCCCACCCCATGGACCTTCTCACCCCATGGACCTCCCCACCTCATGGACCTCCCCACTCTATGAACAGCTCCCACCAAATGAACCTCCCCAACCATGGATCATTCCCATCCCATGAATCTTCCTACCCTATGGACCACCCCCACCCCTTGGGCCTCCCCACTGATGGACCACCCCACACCATGGACCTCCCCATCCAAGGACCTCCCTGCTGCTTGGCCATTTAAAGCCTCAGTCCATTTAGGATCTGTGTTCTCTTACATCTTCATGAGTTTTGCCTCTCCCTTGATGTTCCAAAGGCTAACACGTAAAGGCTAATCCTCGGGACAAAGCAGTAGTCCAATTTATTACTCTTTATGTTGTGAACAATACCACATAGAAAGTTATTTCACAGAAACCTATTTAGGAAAATAAGGTTGGCGGTGGGCAGAGAGAGATTTCTCTCATGAGGCAGCAGGGAGACAGTATAAAAGGGCACCCAGGGGTGTGGGGTTTGCAGTGGAACTGGTGGCCCCACTAATGAGCTCCATGCTTGACCTGAGTTGACATCTCCGTGGTCTGATGCCACATTACCCTGGGAGCTGAAGCCACCGAGAGAAGTGAGGAGGTAACCCAGATATGAAGGTTCAAGGTTATTTTCTTCCTGGACTTTCATCCAGACCTAAAATTATTCTGTGGAACCATGGGACTCCAAGTGGTGGTTTCCCCCATCCTGTCTGGGTTCTTCAGGAAGTGCCTTTCACCCAATCCAAGATTTATATTTCTCATCTCATACTTAAAGCAGAAAATGCTATTATCTTCACTTGAAATATAGAAAATCTATGGCTGTGATGAATTATAGAACTAGCCTCTTCATACAATAATGAATTAATTTTGATTCAGCATTCACTGTGTACTCTTTATGTGAAATATGGCCTACTATTGAAGGTGTGGAGAATTTAGAAGGAGCGGAGAGACTCTCAGAGCACACACTCACAGACACACACACAGATGCAAACTCACTCACAGACACACTCACACACAGACACACTTCACAGAAACACGCCCACTCACAGATGCACACAGATACTCATACAGACACACTCACACATGGATGCATACTCACACACACATGCACCCTCACCGATGCACACTCCTTCACAAATGCACGCAGCCACAGACTCACACCCACTCACAGACACACACTCATAGGTTCACGCATAGATGCACACTCACTCAGACACACTCACACACAAACATACTTCAACAGATACATACTCACAGATGCATACACTCACAGACCTACATCTACGCACAGACACACACTCACAGGTGCATACATAGATGCACACTCACTCAGACACGCTCACACACAGACACACTTCACAGAAACACACTCACTCCCAAATGCACACAGTCACAGACTCAAACCCACTCATAGGCACTCACTCACAGGTGCACACATAGATGCACACTCACTTAGACACACTCACACAGAGACACACTTCGCAGATACACACTCACTCGCAGAGGCACACACTCGCAGAGGCACGCGTGGAGGCACACACTCGCAGAGGCACACACTCGCAGAGGCACGCGTGGAGGCACACACTCGCAGAGGCACACACTCGCAGAGGCACGCGTGGAGGCACACTCATTCATCAGAGGCAAACATGAGGCTCTGTCCTAATCCCCTGCAGACTTGGGAGGAGAGGGTAGGAGTGTGGGCTCACGGGCTGGCCACCTGGGGTTGCAGCCCGGGTCACCTACTTATTGGCTCTGCAACTCACCCAGAGAAAACTTCCTGAGCTCCCTGGACCTCTGCTTTCTCATCTGTCAAGTGGGGCAATGGATTTGGGCAGATTGCAGTTAGAGAAGCCAACCCCGCAGACCTGGCCTGAGAGCCCCTGGGTGTCACCATGCAGAGACGAGGCTCTGGACACTCTTTGCGGGACACACACTCAGTAACTGTCACGGGAAGTCAAACTCAAGAGCTGGAGGAATGGCTGGGCCCTTGCAGGTGCAAATCCAGGAGCCGGCGCTGGGATCGCCAGCTGTCCCCTCACTGAACCCTGCACTGCTGTGAGCCATTCTCCCATCTCCCCTCCAGACACCAGAAAGCCCACCGACAGAGAGCATGGAGCCTTCCACACGGGACCAGTTCATATCCGTCTTCCTCCCCCCTCCTGTCTTCGGGCCTCAGTTGTAGGGCAGAAGGAACCGGGCCCCATGCATTTTGTACTACGGACCTCCAGAGCTGTGAGAGAATACAGATCTGTTGCTTGTTGTCACCACCTCCGTGGTTATTTGTTACGGTGGCCCCTGGAGGAAATGCTCCAGGGGACATGCTGTGCTTCCCAGTCCGGCCCATTTGGGGCAAGGACACTGCAGCCTAACCTAAACGCAGGCGGGAGCCGCTGTGTTTCTGAACTATAGCACATGCTATCAGTCCCTGGGAAATCATGGGCACTGCGGCCGCCTTTGTTCCTGGAGGTGGGAAGAGCTACTGCCCTCCATGCCTGCCACGTCACGTGGCCTTTGTGCCCTCAGAGGCAGCATCCCCACGGTGCAGGAGGAGGGAGGGGGCTTTTGAGTGGGAGCCACACCAGGGTGGTCCGAACCCTGCCTCTGTAGTCTCCTGAGTGTGGGCTCTGTGTGTATGTTAGTGCGCTGTCAACCATCCCATTATCCTGTTTCCAAATCACTCCCTGCCCCTTTCCTGTCACCCAAACCTTGTGGCTCTCACGTCCAGGCATCACCTTCTCTTCTAGGGTGTGTTCTCTTAGCTTCTCAGCCTGGGTTACTGCTTTCCGCCCTGGCAACTGCAGTGCCCACGCGTGCCATCGAGCAGATGCAGATAAAAACCACAGGCTGAGCAGGGACATCATTACTTTGCCAAAGGGGACCCACGGTGGCCCCAGACTTCCTAGTTCCTTGCTGGCTGTGAATCTCTGCAAACCAACAACATCTCTGAGGGGATCTTCTGTTAACAGTCTCATCTCCCAGCCTGGTCCACCTCCACCTCATCCGTACCTGCAGCCCTCCTGAAGATAATGGCTAATCTCTGCAAAAACTGATTGTGAGAGTCAGGCGTGTTGAACCGGTTCAGGGATAGAAACACGCCGTCCAAACCCGCAGCACAGCCTGGATTCAGTCCACCCATGTCAGGGTCAGTGTTCCCTCGGCATGGCTACTAATTAGGTAACCAATCTGTAGAAGCAAAAAGGGAGTAATAATTAAATTGCTGGCAGGTGATTCTAATGAAATAACGCAGATGTTAAAGAAATAAAGTAGCAAACAAATCTAATGGTTTTGGGGAACTAGGTTTCAGAACGGTTGCGTGCCCTTCTAGTGCTGTGGCCACACCAGTGCCTAAGAGCACCTCGCCACCCTTGCAGGACTTGGTTTGTCCACCCATACAATGGGCACACTCATGGCCACCATCTCAGACCAAAGTTGGGCTAAGAAAGTTGCTCGGGCAATAACTATAAAAAGTTTAGAAAACCAAAATGCTCTGATAAAGGAATCATAATAATCTGTTAAATATTTTCAAATCACCAAAAAATAAATCTAAGTGCTGCTTTTAAAGTCCCACTGACAGGAGTGCTGGATCCATGGAAACAGGGGGCATTTTCAGGAAGAGGGGTATACTATGGCTTCATCCCACCACCAACATTAACCCACACATACAATTAAAGTGTTGGTTGACAACTGGACATGATTTTACCCTAGGGGACAACATCTGGAGACATTTTTTTAACGATTTTATTCATTGATTGATTGATAGATATGGAGGGTGGGGGATGGGCTGGGGCTGAGGGGGAGAGAAAATCCCAAGCGGACTCCTTGCTGCGTGTGTAGCCCAGTGCAGGGCCCAATCCCTGGGCCCTAAGATCAATACCTGGGCCAAAATCGGGAGTTGGCTGCTTAACTGACGGAGTCACCTAGGCTCCCCTGGAGACCTTTTTGATTGTCATTTGCTTTGGTGGGGGCTGCTAGTAGCCTGGACTGGTGGAGACGAGGGATGTTGCTAAGCATTCTACAACACACAGGACAGTCCCACAGCAAAGATTTATCTGGCTCACAACGGCAATAGTGCCACAGTGGAGAAAGTCTGACTAGAGTGATCTTACGTTCCGTTAGCCTTTTGTTCCTCAAGGGTCCTGCTCAGTCCTTGGGTTGTGCTGGAGGCCAGGCTCCCAAGCTGGACCAAGAGAAACACCAGACCCACCCAGTACCAGAGAGATGACATGCTGCCAGTCTTTGAACTTAAGAGATTCCATATTCATGCTACATCAGCTGTAAACTATAGAGAAATGTCTTGGGAAATACCAAATAAGCAGTGGAGTAGAATGGAATATTCCTTCCAAACACGAACTGTCTCACATTCTGGAACTCTGTTCTACCAAGTAACATCTGCTCCATCTGTGTGCTCATGCAGATGAGGGGAGGAGGGGCTTGAAGACAGGAACCTCTGTGACCCCAACAAGATGGCGGCCAAGGAAGGATCTGGAGTTTTGCAGAGGACTTGGAACACCCCTTACTCAACCTTCATTTATCAAGCACCAACTATGCGTGACCTAGGTCCTGAGGAAGAACCAGACATGGTTCCCCTCTGTCAGGGAGCTTGCAGGCTAGTGGGGAGAGATCATAAACCTCGAGTGTACCATAATGGCCCCGAGAAACCAAGCTGGGCGAGGGGTCCTGGGAGGGACGTGTGTGGTTATGCAGTCCCCTCAGATACAGTGAGATTCAGTCTGCTAGGGACAGGGGCATAGATTTACGAGGTCAGCCTGAAGGAAGGTCCAATGTCTCAGGCTACTGGCATGAAGCATCCCATTATTCAATTAACCCGAGTCCACTTCCCACCCTAGTTGTGCCCCCCTCCACGTTGTATAAAGCCGATACATACCCAGACTATGTCCCAACCTTCTGCTCCGTGCTGAAGCACCTGCAAACCCAGCCGCCAGGGCCCGGTGGGCTTCACTCCACTGTGAGGACCCAGTCTACAATCACCCAGCAGCCACCCAGCAGGTCCCCGCCAGCTCTTTGCCAATGGCGGCATTTAGCTCATGGCTTTTCCTGCTCCCCAAAAGCAACACTGAACTTGGAGCCTGGCCAGATCACTTCACTAGGGGGAAAAAAAAACACACACACAGCTAAAAGAAAAGAAAAGAATTAAAAATTGAGAAGAGTTTAAATAGGCAGCCATCCATGGGGCTGTGTGTGTTTCAAGACAGCTTTATCTCTGCAGTTCACGCCCTTTGGTTGTGAGCAATTTCAAGGTTGATGGGGTAGCAACTGCCAGACATTCTTCCCGGCTGGTGTTGATCACTCCCTCTGTTGTAACAGGTCCGCACCGGTGCTTTGGGAGGGAGACAGCTCACGTTCTTCTCCCTCCTCATTAGGTCAAATCAAGCTTTTCCAGGGCCAGGGCCTGGATCCCAGCTAGAAAGTAAGCACGTCCTCCACGCCACTGTGCCATTCTGATGCACGATGCTCATGTTTCCGAGGAACCCGCCAGAACAGAAAGTCTCTGTTAGGGGGAGAGAGAGAGCTGAAACCGCCAGATGGTCCCCAAAACTCGCCCACCTTGCTAGAATGTGATACATTCGTGGCATTGCTTCTTCCTGCCTCTGTACTGTCACCTTTCCAAACCTTCAGCCCTGGGACTAAAAGATGTCGGTGACCTAGGCAGGGAGAGCGGTGGGTGGGCCCTGGCTGTCTCCGCCCCGGGGGTGGGGCCCCACATGAGCTCCCAGCCTCCCTGGTCCCCACTTCCCTAGCTGCCAGCCCGAGGTGATCGATTGGGAGGACTCAGGTCGGTCCCAGAACTCTGTAGATACGTAAAGTCCTTTCATCATATACGCCAATTCCTCCCTCAAAGCCAGCAGTGAGGGCTCCTCTATGTGAGGGCCTGCCCCCTCGGTCCCTGAGCCCAGATTGTTAATGACTGCGTGTTTCTGACTTCCACCATGACCCGCTCTTTGTGATAACCCTGTGCCCATACTGAGTCCTATTGCACACAAACCTCAGACGTCACTGGGGTCCTTATAATATATGGTGATCTGCCGTTTACTGGGCACTTCCTGTGATAGTGAAGTTTTTATTGAGAGGAATTCCAAGGGACAGAAATTGTACACATAGAGAGAAAGGTCTCTGAGGAGGTACGAGTGGAGGACAGTTTTCCTCGGGGCCTCAGGCTGGGGACAAAGAGCAGTTTTCACTCTATATCTCCTTGCAGGGTGGATTTTTAGGAAGAAGACAGGGCTCATGTATCATTATGTATGTGTCTCATATGCACACATAGAAACACACACACACACGTGTATATTTTATATATCATCTCATGTATGGCATGGCCATTTAAAAGAAAGTAGCTCTACCACATTCTGACTGCTCCACCAATAGAAAGAAAGAAGTGAGGAGACAGCCCCTCATCCCAGGAAGTGACAATGACAAGATGTCAGAGGCAGCCTTTCCCACTTAGGTACACAGTACAAGGGATCATTTCCTTGGTTTCCCCTTGGATCCTCCAGGAGAATCAGGGGATGGGCAGTGGCCGGTGCTCTGCCGCCTGCTGGACAGCTGGACCCCGGGACCTCAGTGAGGGGGAGTGAGCTCCACGGGGGCCCGGCTCGTGGACCCCACCCCGGGCTCCCACAGCGGGTGCTCCGCTGCATCCTGTGTGCAGGACTCTGAGTCCCTGACAACCTGCTGGGTGCTCGGCCTTTCCCTTCTCCCTGAACCCAAGGCCTGTTCCCTCTGCCTGCCCTCCAGGCTCCGGGGGGACCTTCTCTGGGGGACCTTGTCCGACCTCAGCACGGTGCATTCCATGCCTGTCTTTGCCACCAGCTGGCTGGGAGCCTCAGGCCAACCAAGCGACCTCTCTGAGCCACATCCCATGGTGAGAAACGGCAGCCATGTACCACGTCCTCTGCCTCCCACAGCAACAGCTAACAGCCAAGAGCTGACCAGGCGAAGGCAGATCCAGAACCCTCGGGAGGATAGCAAGGAGCCATAGATAATCATCGCCCACATTTGTCTACACCTCACTTTTCAAAGGACATCTACGATCTCTCCTTAATCCTACTACGTGCTTGTCCCCTGGGTGGGATCACAGTGACTCATCTCCTCGTCGTCTGTCTGCCCCCAACCACCATGGGCGCCAACTGGAAAAGCCCCTTCCCCGTTCTTTTTCAAGGACAAAATAAATGCAGACCAGGGCTTAAGCTAGCCCCAAATCCCAAAGGAGATGATAAATATTTGTGGAAGGAACCAATTAATAAGAGAGTGAGTCAAAGTGCCCAATACTGGCTGAGCTGTGTTTTATCATCAAGCTGCTGGGGGCACAAGGGCTCTGGAACTGATCAGGACAGACCTCGGGGAATTCCAGACCAAGTCTAGACTTCATTGTCCACTTGAGAATATGAAACTGCCCTCGCCTGGGGACTCAAGCACAAGCCCATACTCATCTGATATTTACCGAATGAATCCCTTCTGTGCTGGACGCTGGAAACACAACGCAGACGCAGATAAAGGCAGAAGCATGGACAGATAAAGGCAGACAGTGCATTTCATGCCAGGTAACGTTGAAGAGCCTGTGGGCATCGATTGATTGATTGGTTGAATGATCATTCATTCATCAGAGTTCTCATTCGGTGCCTATGCACCAAGCATCAGCTCCCCTTTTATTCTGCTGTATTTCTGTCTTTTTCCATAGGACGGATCATCTTCTAAAATACAGACTAATTTTTTTTTTTTAACCAATGAGCCACCCAGGTGCCCCTGAGCCATATATATTTTTTTTTGATGTAGTGTTCCATGATTCATTGTTTGTGCATAACACCCAGTGCTCCACGCAGAACGTGCCCTCTTTAATACCCATCACCAGGCTAACCCATCCTCCCATGCCCATCGTCTCTCAGGGTTCATCTCCCCCTCCGATTTAATCACAGATCTGTACTTCTGAAACAAATAATGCAACATATGTTAAGAAAAAAGGAAAAGAAGAAGATAGCAGGAGGGGAAGAATGAAGGGGAGTAAATCAGACTAATTTTTTTCATTTATTGTGTCTCCTTCAACTGTCCGTGTTTCTCTGCTGGAGCCTAAGACCCCAGAAAATAGGAGCCTTTGTCTGATTCACTCACTGATGTTCCCCCAGAACCTAGAGTGTGGCACATAGAAGGTGCGGGTAAATATTTCCTAACAAATTCAGTCCCTCTCCAAGGCTACAACCACAGACACATTCTTCAACACACCTGTGTTGCAGGGGCCTCTTCCTTTCCACCCTGGCCAGGTCTCTTTGACGCAGGGGATTTGCTCCTGAGTTCTGCAACTCTGCTCAGCCCTTTTGGACGGACACATAGGGAGGACACCTCCTGAACGGGATCCATCCTCATGGTGCCGCCTCTGTCTGTGGTCTCCTGGGGCCAGCATTCCGCACTGCCAGTCTGAGACGAGCACTCACATGCCTCCCTGGTGTGTCTTTCTAAACCTCCCCTCCACTTCCTGCCAGCTTCCCTGGAGGCTTTGAGCCCCTGGAGGAGAGGAAACGGGCAGGGAAGTGGAGAGAAAGGTAATGGGAGAACCAAGGAGCAGCATTTTTGGGAAGTCTGCCCGGTCGTGGGCAGGCAGTGAAATGTGGGCTTACAGAGGGCAGGAACTCCTCCTGGCTCCCAACTGCATGTTGCCGAGGAGCTCCCCTCTCCCCCCGTCTTTGAAGGCACGTAGAACACAAGGCCACTTTGTCTCCTGTCACCAGCCCCTTGCCGACTTGTTCTTTGGTCCGTATTTCTGCCTTGCTGATTAGCCAGTGTATGCTAAGCTCTGGTCGGGGAAGAGAGTTGCACAAATACAAGGCATCGGCTGTGCTACTCTGACTCCAGGTCTAGGAAGGGCCACAGGCAAAAACCGACAGGTACACCTGGGAGGAAGGCGCAGAAAGCAGCCTTGCTCTGGCCAGGCACCTGCCCAGAATGGAGGGTGGGGAAGGCATGCAGAGGAGGTGCAGCTGAGCCGTGTGTTGATGACTGAAGAGAAGAGAACGAAGGCCACTCATGGTGGAGAAAAGAAGGACCCCGGTCTCGGTCCGCGCCCAGAGCCCCACCGAGCTGAGCACGTCTGAGATGAAGCTCCCGAGCAGACCAGCGAGAGACGAGCCTCCCAGAGGCCAGGGGAGCCGGGCATGAAGAGTGCCCTCACTGAGGAATTTGGATGTTATCCTGGGAAGGCTTTCGTGTTTAGAGGCACGTGATCGGAGTGGGCACAGAGGCCTGGAGCAGGGATGCCTCAGGCGAAGGAGATCTCGTGTCTTGTCACCTTCCTGCCCATAGATAGAGGGAGAAATGAAAGACCTTCTGCCTACTTTCAGGACCAGGAGGCACTGGTTATGCGTTGTGTGTAGTGTTGCAGGAAAAGGGGAGGGATGTACAAATATATTCTAGTCTCCTGTCTCACGATGTTAAACACAATTCATAAAGAACTGTTTTATTTATTTATCTGAGGGGGAAGGAGCAGACTGAGAGCAAGCGAGCACGAGCGGGGAAGGAGGGGCAGAGGGAGAGGGAGAAGCAGGGGCCCCGACGCGGGACTCGATCCCAGGACCCCAAGATCATGACCCAAGCCCAAGGCAGACACTTAACCATCTGAGTTGCCCAAGCACCCCATAAAGAACATTTTTGATAAATGAAAAAAGAATTGTGCTTTTGGGACCAGAGGCAGCTACCCGCTCAGGATGAGCCAGGTACATCTGACGCCTGAGAGCCAAAAAATGGCCTGGACCCTCAGTGGCCTCTTCAGATGTATCTCCCCACCTCATTGCCACACACATGGATTCGGCAAACTTTACATTATGCAAGAAGTAAGCCACTTACTTAATAAAACCCTGTATCTTGTGGACTGACATACTATGATTGCACCTTTGGATTGTCTTAGATGTTTGTTTGTTTGTTTGTTTGTTTCCCCTTAATGCAGCTCGAGTTCTACCAAAAGGTTCTGCTATCAGACTGTTATTCTAAAACCTACCCTTGAGGCAGTAAAGACAAAAAAATCTACAAATTAAATCCTAGCATGGACCATTCACACTAACCTGCCTGCTCTCCTTTCAAATAACAACAACAACAAAAATGTAAAACCCACCACAAGCGTCACTTATATGCAGTACCTTATGTTATAAACTCCCAGTACCTTATGTTATATAAAATGAATCCAACAAGGAACAAGGATTCATTTAATCCTCTCAGAAATTTGGCCTGTAGTAGTATACACTACTGGGATGAATGAAAGCCCTTTGTTAATATTTGCTGGGACTGATTTGGGGGCCTGATACCAAGAGCTGACCAATGTCTCCAGCGGATCGGTGGCTCCATTTGGTGACATAGACTCTTATTCCCTTAATCAATGCATTCTGTTAAATTCATATTTATTAAGGTGTATACATATTTCAACCATTCTTTCTCCTTCTCTTATCATTTATATCACATAATTTTGAAACGAGATTTTACAGAGGGGACTTGGATGGAAGATGACTTCTTCGTAATGGGCTTCAGGTCCAGCATTCAGAAAAAAATATATATATTCAGGGGCACCTGGGTGACTCAGCTGGTGAAGCGTCTGCCTTTGGCTCAGGTCATGATCCCAAAGTCCTGGGATCAAGCCCCACATCATCGGGTTCCCTGCTCAGCGGGGAGTCTGCTTCTACCTCTCCCTCTGTCTGCTGGCTCATGCTCTCACTCTCTCTCTGTCTCAAATAAATAAATAAAATCTTTCAAAAAGAGAAAATATATTCAGCATCACAAGGGAAATTCAAAAGCAACTTGTCTATAATTTGGTACAAAGAAAGTGTTGGTACCTAGAGCATTTCGACTCAACCAGACACCTCCTCTATTAGGTTTCCGAGCATTCTGGGAATGAGGCTGAGGCGGATTTGCTCCACCATATGCTTATCCTATGAGCAGATGGATCTGAGGTGGGGGAGGGTCACCTCGGCTGAGAGCGGCCTCAGAAGTCTTGCTCCCCATACAGCCGTAGAGTTGAAGACTAAGAGGAAGGGTTCATCAATCAACCACAACAACATGATGTTGCTCATAACAAATCAACCTTGACTGGTTGTCAAGGGCCATCTGAAGGCCAGCTGGGTGGAAGGCCTTTCTAGAGGTCCCGGGTGTGAGTCATAATGACAGTGCTATGGAGCCCTAATTCAAAACCTTACCTCAACATCCTTGAATTTGTTTGTGTGTTCGGTGTGTGCTCAGGTGACATGACGTGGAGGACCAGGTGTTGTTAATGTCAGGAGCATGACCCCTGCAGTTAGACTGCCCAGGGCAAGTCCCTGTGTGACCACTGCCCTGTGACCTCAGGCAAGTTGTTACTTCACCTCCATTTGCCTTATTTTCTCATCTATAAAATGGGAACATGACAGCACCTACTTCCTAGGTTGCTTTGAGGATTAGAGTTTACGACAATGTTGGGCACACAGCAAACACTGTCCACATCTGCAGTTCTTAGGATGAAGGAAACTTGGGAAGACATTTTGAGTAGTGCTTTATTTTTTGAAAGTATATTATTAAAAAAAAAAAACAAGATGGATGCTGAGAAGGTGATAAGGAATCAGGTAATGACAGAATAATGTCCACGGGATCAGATGTTTAACCCTGCATAACACTGAGATTTTCTGGATTCCCCCTGAAGAACCTAGCCTCGTGTTAATGAGCTAGCACGTCAGCAATTGAAAATGATCAATCACAGTTGATTGATTGTCTCAAGAAGTCAAGCCTGGGAAAATTCTGCTTTGGAGAAACAATTGGGTCTTGGGGTTACAAATCACCAACAACGGTGCGAGATGAAGTGCCTTACGAGGACAGTGGCTCCCCTGCCCCCTCCTGCTTCATGGGCTTTGCCTTCACCTTCCAACATCCAGCCATGCAATATTCACATACAATCTTCACCCAACATTCTATTTTCAGGGTCTTCACCCTTGCCAGCCCTCCTGTTGGGGAACTGCTGCCCTGTATTGTTTGTCTAGCTAAGACACCCATATGTAAGTCTCAGAAATGGCATCACTTTGTCTAAAAAGAGCTCTCACAGACCAGCTCAGTCCCATTGCTGCCACCTCTTCTGCCCCTCTGCTTGTCCCCTTTGCAGATACTTTTCAGTAGACTGTGAACCAACAATGATGGGATTGTGTCTCGCCAAGATGGTACACTCGACACAACATGTGAATATTTGTGAAATAAACTGTGAGTGCTCTCCAGCCAAAATTCACCAGGAATGAGCAGAGTTGAGTTACTGACTTGTTTCAACAAGGAAGAACATGCACCATGGGGAGCAGTGGGGTTTCTCAGAAAGAGGGGATTAGGAAGGATTTATAGGATTTGAGCTTTTGTTGGGTGATTCTGGGGAAGTTTCAAGAAGGTTGGATTTTGTTCTAGACTGAATGCTGTCAGGATGGAGTAATTCTATGATGGGTGACTTAATAAAGCTTATGCAGATGGTAGAAGGGATTCAACACAGCTAGCCCTATAATTGTCAAGCTCAGTCACACCTATCAGCCGGGGATGGGGGCTCTGTGGTCACATCCATGGTTGGACAGTGTTGATGCTGGTGTCTGTGCTCAGACGTGGTTATGGAGTGATCTTGTTATTTCTGGCACCGCCGTGGTCACAAAGCAGCCTTTTCTAATGCTGCCGTTCTGGAAGATTCGTATCCAGCAAGGGAATACCAATGCCTGGCTGGTGGATCAGGCCAGCTTCCTGGGCACGGTCTTCCTCTCTCTTTCTCAGAATAAAGCACCAAAGGTCTGTGCTGTCTTTCTCGTTCTGTTTCCTCCCTATCTTCAGTTTGCTGCGAGCTCATCCGCAGACCTCGGACCGCTGATGCTGCTTTGAGTTTCTGAATTCTGGCTCCAGTGGACACTGAGCTTTCTACTCCGCTCCCTTGTGGGGGCTGAGCTTACCTTCCACTGTTCTGACCTTTTCGCTCCTTCGGTCACTGCCTTTTGCTGTGTGGAAACCAACCTCATTGGTATCAAAGGGTAAATTGTAGAGCTCTTCCTTGTGAACAATTCCACCACCTCTTAATTGACGTGACACAATAGTCCTCACTTTAGGTAAAGCCAGGCTCTCTTCAACCATCTAGGGTGGCTTTTCTAACGCGGAAAGGGCACAGCAGGACCTCTGTGGGCACAGTGGTGTTGCACCAGCTTTCACCGTGCTTCTTTGCTCTTTATCTCTTATACAAGTTCATTGAATTCGAGAAAAGTAATTTATTTCTTAAGAATGAAGGGAAAAACAGCTGCCCCACCCACCCCACCCCTGGCTGGCTAAGGCTGAATCGAGCAGCTTGCTCCACACCCAGGGCCCGAAGTCACACACGGAGATGTCAGCGATGCTGGTGTGACTGGCATAAGCGCGCAGTCCCGAGTACAGGGGGAGATGGTCGAAGGAGCAGAAATCCCAACAGAGTGTGGGCTGCTCACAAAGGTGCACTGCAAACCGCCCCACGCCACACACTACCTTCTCCGCCAGACACCTAACAACAGACCCGAGCCCTCCAGCTACTATCTGCTAGACAGCTGGCGAGTCCATGCTAGGGTCACCCTGTCGGGGCCAGGCCAATGTGTGTGTGTATCAAATGAGGGGAGGCCGGGGAGGATTTCACTGGGTGTCCTTCCTCCACAGCAGTCACACACGGCCCCACAAACCTGGGTCCCTGGAAGGGGTGCTTTCATGGCTCCAAACACCCCGTGTCTAACGTCCCCTCATTGCCACCGACAATGATCTTATGAATGGGCGGAGAAGTTAAGAAGACACCCCTAGTGGCCCAGGGGGACAGCTTCCTCCGTGTCACCAACCAGGGTTGTCGAGTATTAGCAAATGCTTTCCACGGAAGGCAGGAAGGATGGCACGGGGAAGGCAGGGGTCTGCTCACTTTGGAAGCAAACTTGGATTTGCTGCTTGGAGGCAAGCTCCATCCCGGAAGTGCAGGCGGGTGAAGGTACATCCTCCCTCCTCTGGACAGGTTTAATTGGAATGTCACTCCTTTGTGAGGGGCAGGACACGCGGGAGCAGGCTGACTCCTCCTTCAACCTCGCTGTTCTCCGTCCAGAGCAGGGGAGGCTGGGGAGGGTGGGGGAGGCCAAGCAGAGCTGGAGGGAGCAGGGGCCCCACGTGTGTCCTAGACCCTCTCCTCCTCAGCTCGAGCCCACAGCAATCCACTAGGGACCCTGCACACACCGCCTTCCCCAAGGACTTGAGGGCACGGCCCCAAGGGGGTGTCTGTGGAGTGGGGCCCTGGCCAGGGCAGAGAAGGCCACAAGACGGACTGCCACTACATAAAGAAAGAGCTGGACAGGCAGCTCTGGCTTCGCTGGGATCGTCCAGAAGGAAAGACCACTGTAGCAATGATACTATGCCCATTTGGAATCCAAGTGTGGGTCAAGCACATTCATTTGAGGTTGTCCCTCTCCAATTTTCTGAATTTTACAAGCAAGAGTGAACTAATTTAAAGAATCTGAATAACTTCACGATTTGCAAGAGAATAGAGTACGTTAACAACAACACTCTGAGACACAGGGAAGGCTCCTCTTCCCAGATTCATTACGATGTCAAATGAGGTTCTCTGCACAGTAGCACCCTGCACACTGCAATGACAAGATAAAATTAAATTATGGAGGTTTGTTCCCACTCTTGAAATTCAGAGCAGCTGCGTTTCTCTGTAAGCCTTCCAGAAGGCCTTCGCTGATTCAGGTTGGAAATCACCTTTGATGTGGCTGGTGCCTGACCCAGAGGGGAGGGAAGTGATTTGGCTCTAGTCTAAGATGAACTCTGGGTATAGGAGAGAGAAAGCTCACTTAAAGTCACGAGTCCCATATGCTGTTCCTTCCAAGCTACTCGCTTCAAATGTAAAAGATGGAATTTCCCGATATGCTGACCGGGCGTGATGCTTCTGCTTCTGTTCAGTATTAAACTGCTTGGTGCTGAACTTCACAGAAAACAAAACAAACAAAACCGCTTTCTGTAATCAGATGAGACTCGCATCCTGCTCATCCCTCAAGGGGCAGAGTTGTTTTCACTGAAATTTCTGTTCATCAAATTGGCTTCAGCAAAATATCTTGGTTTCAATAACCACAACGCAGTTAGTTACACTTCGGCAAACTAATGCACACACCATTCACGTGTTCTATCAATTTTTATTATCGATTACTCCACTCATTGTGTAGGAAAAGTAAAGTGATGAGACCAGCATTGTGTTACCCTAGTGATACTCAAATATGATGGGATGTTTCCAGTGAAGTGGACATTTCAGTAACCTGGAATGTGCCCTCCAGTGTTTTGTTCTGTTTTGTTCTTTGATCTGGAGACAGGTCTTTGAATTCTCAAGCGAGCATACGGCACCTGTCCTGCCCACATCAGTGCGGCTGACCTTGTGTGCTTTTCAGGAAGGAGCTAGCCTTCTGTTATTTGGTTCACGACCATTTTCATTAATTAAACACACCAGGCTCTGGGGAGAAATCCACATCCTTTTCATAAAAAAACAGTCCGAAATGTCAAGACAGAAGGACTTTGGATTTATGCCCTAACTATCCACTCAAGCAAAACAGAGCATCCTCATTAAATAAATCCTTTGAGATGATTAAAAAACATTTAACATGAAAAGTCTATGATGTTAAGCAAAACCAAACAAAAAAAAATAGACATTCTGTTGTAAACTAAAGTCAAACTCTATTCATAAGAATTGATTTATACACAGTTCTTGCTGTAACATTTTTTAAATGTAAGTAATGCACCACTGTTTTCTTGCTAACTGGAGATACTCCTATTTTGAAATAGATGTTGCATAAGGGCTGCTTCAAGAACATAGAAAAAAAAAAGAAGGAGATACATCTCCCCTCACAGACTATCTGTATTTTTATCCTATTTCTTCAAGAAAACCCATTTCTCCTTATATGTTCAGAACTCCAATCCCAAACCCCAGGGCTTTCCCAAGCCTGAGGCAGAAGAAACGTGCGCTGTCCCTCAATGTCTTCAGGATGGAGCCCGTCTTCCTGTTCTCTGATTTGTTCTGTGATCCTGCATCCCAGCTTTCAGAAGACAGAACAGAATATCTCCTTGGCTCTGCCCGGCCATGGGATCTCTGACCCACACTCGAGAGCACACTTTGGGAAGAACGCAGTGACCTACTAGCTATTGACATGACCACGTGCAGGGAAAGTTCCCAATATCTTCATCTCATAGAGTCTGGTCATCTTTATGGAAAGATTTAATCCAATTTGGTGAAGGAAGCTGGAAATTCAATCCATCCAGCATCTTCTATTGCTTAACTGAGAGAACTCAAGAGGAATTTGGGGTGATGTGAGGGTATGCCCTGGGGTACAGTACCTGTTCTGCCTGGGAAAGCTAAGGTCATTTATGGGTTGGAGGATGGGGCTGGATGAGAAATGCATCTCTTTGGAGAAAAAGACAAGGCAATAATCCAAGGCCTGAAGGCAGAAGTGGCCAGCGAGGTGTCCCCTGAGGTCATAAGGGGCCAAAGCTGCTTTGAGGCCTGTGGAACTTGTTTGCTGGACTTTGGAGTCTTTCTTCCTCTTATTAAGTCTAACATTGATTTCATTTCTACAAAAAAACTCACATGCTTGTAAGATTCAGGGGATGTGTTTCCAGCTACATGAATAATTGAGGGTACACAAGCAAACACAGGAACGCCCTGCATACAACATAGTGGACACACACACACTCACAACCATACAACACTCTCATGCACACTCACTCACATATCACATAAGCACAACCACACACATACACCCTCACAAAGGCACACTCATTCTCACACTCAGACACGCACATGCTCAGACACACCCCCAACACCATTCTCACACACACACACACACACACACACACACACACACACACCCCAGCTGCTATCATCGTCACATCGTCTTAACCGTATACAAAACCCCTGGAGCCCTGGTCGTGCGCGTCAAGAGCCCATGCTACACGACGGGGGCTTGAGACCGCGGGGGAGGGAAAGTCTCACGTGAGTTTAGGCAGCAGGTCAAGGAGGATCTGGAGCCAGTCCTTGTCCCGCTCCACCCAACACAGCCTGCCCTCAAATCACAGGTCAGGGAAGTGTGATTGTGTTGTGTGGGCGTACGCCTAATATAGAGTCAGAGATCAGAGATGGCACTGTGCGGCCACCAAGGAAAGAGAAGGCTGCTAGCCAATTTTCGAATGTTTGGTGGCAGGGATGCCCTGTTTTGCACCTCAGCTCTCCTCAGAGACAGAGAACTCTGTGCCTGGGAATGAGGGTCAAAGGGCAAAGTCAGTGGGGTCCAGGGGCTGAGCGACACCTGAGGTCACATGAGAGCAGCAACTTCCCAAGGGAATCCAGACAGTCAGCCCTGAGGTGCGTGCACAACTCACAGCGACAATCTGCCACCCCGGAGCCCCCAGAGTCTCCTTCCTACACGAGTCTCTGGTGCACCTGGGAACAAGCAAGCACCTGGAGGAGCCAATGATGATGGGCAGCTCTGCCCTCCCCCCTCCCCCCCACCCCAACCCCCCATCTCCACCCTCACACCCCCACACCCCTACACCGCCA
>NW_027397065.1:88683158-88759597 GCF_003265705.2 Callorhinus ursinus | reverse complement strand
CCCACCCAGACTGCTGGCCTCGCTGGGTCCTTGCTGGATGTTCGGAGCCTGCATCAACACGCCAGGGCACAAGCCGTCCATCCTACTGCCTCAAATTAAAGATGAGAAGATTAGCGAGTCTCTGCCCATAATTACCTGTAAATCACTTTTATTCCTCTGGTTCTCATTACCTTAATATCATGCAGGATAAATCCAGAGTGATCAATAACTATAGGCACAGCCCTGCTTTTC
Organism: Callorhinus ursinus; assembly: GCF_003265705.2. Classification (NCBI taxonomy): domain Eukaryota; kingdom Metazoa; phylum Chordata; class Mammalia; order Carnivora; family Otariidae; genus Callorhinus; species Callorhinus ursinus. Next base: position 88,759,366 of record NW_027397065.1, on the reverse strand, counting down.
CTGCACCACTGAGAGGCCCTGACTTTCGAATTCATCACTGTTGCTCCATGATGGTCTTTCACTTCTCACTGCCTCGTCAGGGAGGGAAGAAACCATGGTCCCCTATCCATCACCTGCTCATGGTCCCCTATGCATCACCTGCTCAGTCACCTCGTGAGCCCCCCAGATGCTCCCCTCCAGAAGCTGAGAGTCTCTCTGGCATTCGGTCAGACGCCTGATCTCCTCCGGTCCAAACCTCTCCGTCACCTGCAGGTGTGAAAGCAGAGCTACCTGCGTGGCCTCTCCAAGGAGGGATGAGGACCAGAGCCTGTCCATAAAGTGCCAGGTGCCTGCGATGGTGGCATCATTGCTCCCACTCCCAGACTCAGAGAGGGCGAGTCATCACCCCCAGGTCACACAGAGGTGTGATTTGATGCCTGTCTATGTAACTGCAGTTTGCTCCCTAGCAACGCTTCCTGGACCCCCATTCCTTCGGTGACACTGCTTCCAAAGCAGCTGAGAGGAAGCATGCGTGGACCAGAGCCCCGGCTTGGTTCTCCGGGCAGCCTCCTGCATTTATGATTTATGATTTATGATTTATGATTTATGATGAGCAGCTGCTCAGAAGCACACTCACGCCAGCGGGCAGACGTCTTAGAGCTCCGGGCCACCTTTCCCCATCAGCTGTCCGCCTCAGGGAAGCAACGCTCCGGGGAGGACGGGGCTCCCTTATTCAAAGTCACTGTCACAGACACACGGCCCAGGTTACGGCAGCAGCAGAACAAAAGTGCACAATAATGGCAAGAATCTCTCTTTTCAAAATGTTACAATAAGACTCAATAAATTTCTAGTGCAGTTCTGTCACGATGGACACCCCTTGAGAGAACGGCAGGAGTCTTTTGTTAATACTTGCAAAAGGTCTAGCTCAGCAAGAAGAAGTTCAGCCTTGTCTGAGAGATAGCAAGTTTGTGATGTATTTTTAGAGCGGAAAGGAAATGTGAGTCCGTTTTCACCATGACTAGATAGTTTATGTGGAGCAGCTAACTTCCAATCCAACCTCACTGTTCTGAATGAAGAAACAAATTCAAGAGATCATAGCCAGCGAGACCATGCCCTGGGTGGTCTTCCAGACCCAACTACGCATTGCTCACAGGCGCTGAGGCTTGCAAGTTGGTTCCAAAACAGGTATGTACGTGTGTGTGATTGTGTAGGTGTGTGTGTGAGAGAGAGAGGCAGAGAGACAGTGAGGTGTGTGTGTGTGGGGGGGTTGCTCCTTAACTCTTCAACTTTCCATTAGACTCAATAGCTTATTAGACTGATTCTCCCAGACACCTTCCCTGGGACCCAACTCAGGAGCTCCTGCAGACGCAGACTGTCAAGTGTGTTAGCATTCACTCAGTACCTATGGTGCTCCATGCAACAGGCCAGGTTCTGGAGACACGACAGGAGCGAGACTGCACCTGTGTTCTCAGGAGGTCCAAAGCATGCAAACTGAAAAATGCTCTAATACCTAGAGTTTTTGGAATTAGATTCTTAACAAATCAGAGACCTTTTTGATATAAAGCTTAAGAGAAAAAAATCAGATGCTCTTATAATAGCTTTTAATTCAAGATTCAATAGAATAATTTTGTTGGTATCGTTTTGTCCGAAACTTGCTCCTTTAGCAGTCAAGATCATAACTCCTCTGCTCCATGCTGCTAGTGAAGACCTTGTTTCTGGAGGCAAATTACTATCCTGTCTGCCCCGAGTCCCTCTGCGCTCCAGGGTGTGGGGGCGGTCCCTGGTTGTCCACTACCTGGCCTCAGGGGTGATTCAGCAGAGGAATATTGCCTCCTGAGTATAAACCTCAGAGAGAGAGAAAGTAATTAGGACTATGGGCTCTGGATTGTGTAGTTTGCACATGAAAAACATGCTGCCAAGGGAGTCATTTGCTATTTCTAAGAATTGGCAAACCCTGGGAAGGGTTTCTCTCCCTCGCCAGCCAGGTCCCCTAAAAAAGCATCATAAAAAACAAAACCATGGTTAGTAGAGCTAAGAATTGAATGTGCGGGGAGCTACACGATGAACTGGCTGGGAGACATTATTGAACTCTTCCTGGAGGACACAGTATTTAAGCTGAGTCTCAAAGACTGAGTCAGCCTCCAGAAGGCAAACACTGGGAGGAAAGGAATTCTAGATCTAGGGAACAGCGGATAGGATTTCCAGGGTAGACTGGAGCGGGTAAAGAGGTTGTGTGATGGGGCCACAGGCTAGTTGCTCCTGGAGGACTTGGGGCAGGTGAATGTTCCTCACACGTTTTATTTGCTTCTATTTTTATGTCATTTCTTTGTGCTTATTTATAACAATTTGACTGAAGTACAAAGTACATGCTGAAAAGTGAGATCATAGGTGTACACTGGACAAGCATTTACACAGTGACCATACCCACCGTGACCACCACCCCAGTCAAAATACTCAACAAGGCCAGCACCCCAAAAGCCTCCTAGGTGTCCCTGCCATGACTTACTCCCCTTAAGGTTCACCAACCGCTGCCTTCCAGCCCATAGATTCACTTTACTTGCTTTTTTTTTTTTTTAATTAGCACAAATCAGTTCATGCACTGTGCGTACTTTCGTGTCCAATTGTGTCATCCAAAGTTCTGTGTGTGCCTGGAGCAGTGCTTTTCCCCTTTGCTTTGCTGTTTCAGATTGCATTGCGTGGATATGCACCAATTTAGCCAATCTGTTGTTGATGGACTTGTAAGGTGTCTCCAGTTTTTAGCTGGTGGAGACAAGGCTGCTATGAACGTTCTTTTATATGTCTTCTGTGCACGTAGATTCTCATTTCTGCTGTGTTGATTTCCCGACAGTTCAGATGTTTCTGGGTCATGAGGCATGTGCAGGTAGATGCCCTAACGGCATTTGAAAGATGCTGCCAAGGAACCAGTGTTCAAATTCTTGTGACACTTTCCACTCCCATCAGCCGTATCTCAGGAAGGATGTATTTTTCTACATGCTTGCCAACACATAGTGTTGTCTCATTGGTTTATTTTTATTTTTAGTCATTTCAGGGGGGTGTGGTGCAGGACCATATTGTGGGTATATGTTCAATTTCCCAAATGGATTTATCTGTTCAAGGGTCATTTAGATATGCTTCACCCGTTTATAAAGCGCCTGTGCAAGACTTGAACCCAATAACTTGAGTTATTGGTCTTTGGCTTATTACTTTGTAAGATTTCTTTATATATTCTGGCTCTGAGTCTTAGCAATATCTTCTCCCTGTATCTTTCTTTCTTACTCTCTCTCATGGGTGTCTTTTGGTGAACAAAATTTCTTAATCTTTACTTAGCACCATCTCTGGATCTTTCATGTATTGGTTAATATTTATAGTATCCTGTTTAGGAAACCTTGCCTGCCCTAAGGACAGCTGTTTCCTTATATTATTTCTCATGATTTATTATTTTACCTTTCACATTTAAGTCTTTGAACCATATGTAATTTTTTTCTTCTATAAGATTTGATTTAGGGGTCAGGTTTCATTGTTTTTTTCCATATGGATCCCCAGTGGATCCACACCACTGATTGAGAAGTTTATTCTTTCCCAGACCATATTTCATGGACACCTTTGCCATAAAGCAAGTCTGTTCATACCTGTGGGTCTGTCTCGTGCTCTCTCCAGTCTGGTCCATTGTACCACATTGTCTGAATTACTCAAGCTTTAAAATAGTTCTTACCATGCAGTACATGGTGGTTCACTCTTCTTCCAGATGGCTTTCTCTGGGATCAGTCCTTTGCATGTGTTTCTCAAGTACTACCAACAATTTAAAACACACACGTCAATAAAATATGCATATTAGCTTTCAAGCACAACTGGAACATTTACCGGAGTTGGCCCTATATTGAATCATAAGGCAGGTTTCAATAAATTTCAAAGGAGGGAATCCAGAATCTGTTTGCTGATGACTTTGGAATACAACTGGAATATAACAACAGAAATATAGCTGGAATTTCTCGTGTCTGTAATTTGAGCAATGCGCTGATATGCTCCACCAGTCAAAAAAGAAACTGAAATGGAAAATGGAAATATTTTTGACAAAATGATATTAAATTCACAACATACCACAACTTGAGAGATGCATAAAAGGTTGTATGTAGAGGGAAATTTATGGGCTTAAATGCATGGTTTGGAAAATAAAGTCAGATGAAGACCAGTTATGTAATTATCTATTTCAATATGCGAAAAATGAACACATTAAATGTCCAAACATAGAAGCAAATCAGTATTTAGATAAGATAAGATAAGATAAGATAAAACATAAATCAATATGATGGAATCACAAAGCAAAAGTTGATTCATTTTAGAACAATAAAAGTTAATTTCTGGGAAGAATATTAAGAAAAAGAAAGACTATGTGAGAACAAACCTATTTGGTTTAGGTAACCCATGTACTTTGATATCAAACTCTGACCAGGCCATGGCAATTACAGAACAATTGTTCTTGAACATAAATGCAAAAGTCCTAAATAAAATATCAACAAATAAATGATAGTGATGTATTAAAAGCTTAATACATCACAACGAAGTTTGGGTTATTCCAAGATTCCTGGATTAATTTAGCCTAAGAAAATGTGTTTGGTGAATTTCACAAAATTAATAGAATACAGTGAAAAAAAGAACTATGAGCTCAGTGGTTGCAGGAAAAAATATTTGTTAAAAATTGATGTATGTTTATGATAAACTACTAGCATTCTAAAAATAGAAGACTATTTCCTTAACTTGATAAGATTTATTTACAACAAGCCTCCAGCAAACACCCATTCTTTGTGGTAAAAAGATGTATCCTTGCGGTCAGAAATAGGACAATCATTAAATTAATAAATTAAATTAAATTAAATATTTTATTATAATTTTAACTAGTTAAATTAAAAATAAATAAATATAAGGTTTGAAGAACTAACCTGTCATTTCATTAATCAAAGAGGATGTGTTTTTTTTAAAATAGAAAGTCTAAAAGGGGCTATAGAAAATTAGTGTCAAAATTAGTAAACAAATTCAGTAAATTTGCTGGATACTATACCAGCAGCAGATGATTAGAAAAAAAAATTAAGATATTATTTACAATTATCTCAAAAACATAAGACCTCAAGGCAGAAAACTACAAAATTGCTACTGAAAAAAAAAAAAGAAAGAAAACTTAAATAGTAGGCTATACCTTCTCACAGACTCAAAGACTTGATATATTATGATGTCAACTGTCCCCCAAAATCTAAGAATTTGATGTAAATCCAATTATGATTAAATAAGTATATATTTTATTATTTATTTATCCTGCTGAATTTTTTTTATTATATAGTAAACCATTTTATTTTGTTTTGCAGCCTGATTTTCCTATTTGGGGGGATACTTCAGAATTTCAATTAAAAAATTTTTTTTAATTATTATGTTGTTAGTCACCATACAGTACTTCATTTGTTTTTGATGTAGTGTTCCATGATTCATTGTTTGCATATAACACCCAGTGCTCCATGCAGTACGTGCCCTCCTTAATACCCATCACCGGGCTAACCCATCCCCCCACCCCCCTCCCCTCTGAAACCCTCAGTTGATTTCCCGGAGTCCATCGTCTCTCATGGTTCATCTCCCCCTCTGATTTCCCCCCTTTCATGTTTCCCTTCCTTTTCCTAATGTCCTCCATGCTATTGCTTATGTTCCACAAATAAGTGAAACCATATGATAATTGTCTTTCTCCGCCTGACTTATTTCACTTAGCAAAATCCCCTCCAGTTCCATCCATGTCAATGCAAATGGTGGGTATTCATCCTTTCTGATGGCTGAGTAATAATATTCCACTGTATATATAAGACCACATCTTCTTTATCCATTCATCTGTTGAAGGGCATCTCAGCTCTTTCCACGGTTTGGCTACTGTGGACATGGCTGCTATGAACATTGGGGTGCATGTGCCCCTTCTTTTCACTACATCTGTGTCTTTGGGGTAAATACCTAGTAGTGCAATTGCTGGGTCATAGGGTAGCTCTATTTTAAATTTTTGAGGAACCTCCATACTGTTTTCCAGTAGCAACTTGCATTCCCACCAACAGTATAAGAGGGTTCCCCTTTCTCTGCATCCTCTCCAACATTTGTTGTTTCCTGTCCTGTTAATTTTTGCCATTCTGACTGGTGTAAGGTGGTATCTCAATGTGGTTTTGGTTTGAATTTCCCTGATAGCTAATGATGTTGAACAAAATTTTGATTGAGATACTACAAACTTAATAAATCAGTTTGGAGAGAACATCTTAGCAATGTTTAATTTCGTGCCCACAAATCTAGTTTACATCTTCATTGACTATCAGTTACCTTTAATTTCTTTCAGCAAATGTTTTAGGGGTTTTTAGTATACAGATCCTCCACATATTTGTTAAACTTGTCCCTAGATCTTTCACATCTTTCTATGCTATTTTAAATGTTATTGTGTATTTTTTTAAATTTTCTAGAAGAAAGTGAAAAGCTGAATTAATAACAAAATTACCCACACCTGGTCAATGAAGAAATTCTTTACTACCTGAGAAGACTTGCTAAAAAATTTCTTTTGTGTTGGCAAAAAAAAAAATGCACAAAATTTGTTTCACTCAATTTAATTATTATTGTTATTATTTTTATTATTATCCTTTATAGAAATTAGATCTCTAAAATTGAACTTGGCAGAAATAATGGCCACAAACAATAACTCTCAATGACAGAAGGCTAACTGGGTAAATATCATACGTGCAATAAATTATTGATGGATCAAACCTTAAACATAAAATTTTCACAGAACAAAATTTATTGGAGCATAATTCTGTAAAAAAATTATACAGTTTTATAAAAAGACAACATACAATTGGAAAAATTCATAAATTGCAGTATGACAGATCTGATCAAGGTTTCGGAAGTAAACTCTAGGGAACACCTCACCAATAAGACTTCTTCAGTGTTGGTGAGAACCTGATAAGAATTTCTTATCCTGAACATGAAGTCCACATACTCTTAAGAGGAAAACCTTGGGTTGGAAGTGTCTGTAATCCTCCTCCTGACGCCATTGCTGATTCCATAAAGGAGCTGCAACCACAAGCCAGCAAGCAAGGAAAGCAGAGACAGTTGACCTTATTCTACAACGGGGAAATCACACCTCTAACTCAAATGAGGTGCAATTTTGATGGTCAAATGCATACACAGAGCAGAGAGGAAATCAGAGAAATAGAACACAAGACCGTGGGTTCCCAGAGGAGGTCTAAAATGAGCCGGCAGGGAGGGATGATTAATGGCCTCATCAATGACCACCAGCCAAGCCAAGGAATTGTGGGCTGAGGACCCTCCTGGGGACCAGGCGCTGGCCATTACTGCCACATGGACAGACACTTCCTTGGTTAATTGAATGTTCACAGGAGTCCTGATCCCTGCTGGTATTCTCATTAGTTATCCTGGGGCAGAGAGGAGGGCAGTCAGCAGTTTATTCACACAGCAGGTGAAAAGAGCTCTTCGGCATTGGAAAATTGCTGCATGCAAAAGGCCATGTACCTGAAACTTCGAAGAGACCACGGGAGGCCACACTGAAAAGAACAGATCTGGTCAAGCCAGCACTCTGTGTTGCAGGGGAGGAAGAAGCAACAACTGAAAGGTGGAATTGCCCAAGTCCCCTGCTTCACCAGTGAGTGAGAGCCAGGGCAGGGGACAGCCATGGTCCCTCCTCCTTTGCCATCCTGAGGCCTCAGAATCCCAGGGCAGCACTGGAGTTCCTGTGTCACCAATGCATTTGCAGTGAACTGAATAAACACACACACACAAACACACACAAACACACACACACACATGCTCTATTTCTCAACTATATAGATGCTACTGTGATTCATAAAATACAAAGTCATTTCACGGTGTTACTGAATTTGTATCTTTTATCATAATGCATTGCCTCAATCAATGTTTATTAAAAGTACAACCATCTCCGGAATTCCCCCCAAATCGGTGATATTACAAAAGGGTTCTGCTGCAAAGGTGCAGGAACCACTACCCTGCACGATGCTTCTAAGTCTAGAAATGTGAAAGAAACAAGACAAAGTTGGGTGATAAGCACAAATATTTGAGAATCCCTCGCTTTTCTCAGTCTTGGATGATAAGAATGTCTGTGGATTCTGTTCACTAGCCCATCTGTATGGTAAACCACGAATGCCCCACACTTCTTCCTGAAAGGTAGCAATTGCTACCTTGACTTGTAAGCACTAGCATTGTCCCTGTGAATTACAGTATAAATGAGCACAAAGATGCACAGGGGAAAGCAGTCATTCTATTAGGGAGGAAATCTGGCACTCCAAACCATTCAAATGCTTTTTCAAATCACAAATTACTTTAAATGCATCTTTAAAATAGAACAAACTAAAGAACAAAATCATGGGTGTTTTAATCATTTGCCGCTTAGACTCTATTGTCTTCTACTCCAACCAGAACGACACCCGTGTCCAGATGGAACGTCCTCTGTATTTTCAGCGAACAGCATTCAGCCCTATTGTATCAGGGATTCTCCTTGGATTGTGCAGTCTTAGATAGGTGGGTATGTATGCTAGCTGAGTCCATCCCCAGGCAAGTTTACAACTGAGAACATAACCTTTAAATCCGCCAAAACCACAGACCGAGAATCTGCTGTTTCTTAAATAGAATTAAAATGCTTCTGAAGTTGGGGCCAGGCAGACAATGAAAGCAGCAAGTTGCTCACATTGCTGAACAAACAGTGTGGAGCCATCAGGTGAACGAATCATTATATAAAATCACAAGAATTTCTGTAGGGTCAGTTCTCCCCCCATGGACCCCATACTTGTGCAAATTTCACTTTGAAAAACCTAACTGCAGGCTTCATATGTACTTTAAGGGACCAGATGCACCAGGGAGATGGACTTGGAGACAGGGTGTGTGTGCAGTGGTTTTGGGGAGCACACCTGGGAGGGTGAGGGATGAGGGACTGTGCAGAGAGAGACGGTGAACTGCCAGTGTCACTGTCACAGTGGCCTCAACAGAACCTCGGGAAGCACCGGAGCAGGGATGGCCCTTCAGAGAGGTCCCTCTGCTTAGGTATCATTAAGGAGCAGCCCACAGGTAACCCCCAAAGCCTGCTCCTGCTGCAAGGCTCCTCAGCAGCTGAATCAAAGACAAAGAGCAAGCCAAGCACAGCCTGCAAGAATGAGCTGTAATAGTCACATTCATGGTGACGGGAATAGATGCCTTTCGGTGAGAATGGTCCCATGTTAGGCACTGAGCCTGGCACTCTCCTGTGGTTATTTATTCTCCACAAGCATCCTGTAAGGTAGCATACTCCCAGGACTGATGTAACCAAGGACCACTAACTGGAGGGGGGGCTTAAAACAACAGAAATTTATCATCTCACGGATCTGGAGGCTGGAAGTCCAAAATCAGGGTGTCAGTAGGACTAGTTCCTTCTGAGCACTCGAGGAAGAATTGCTCCACACTGCTCTCCTGCTTCTGCTGACCTCTGGCAATGCTTGGCGGGTCTTGCCTTGTAGACACATCACTCCAGTCTCTGCTCTGTTGTCAGTTGATGTCCTAATCTCCTTTTCATATAAGGACACCAGTGATATTGGATTAGGGCCCACACAACTCCAGCATGACCTCACTTAGCTTAGCTGAGTACATCTGCAATGATCTTATTTCTAAATACGTCCACATTCTGAGGTACTGGGGGTTAGGACTTTGTGTGAATTTGGAGGTGACACAATTCAACCCACAGCAATAGGTATTCATTCTTATTGCCATTCTATATATAAAGAGCTTGACGTAATTAGCTGGGGTTCATTCAGGAATATGGGAACCACATCAGTTATTTTAACGAGAGAATTTAACACAGAGAATGAGTTAAGTAGGTGTTCATCCTTGAAAAGGTACAAAAAGATCCTATCACAGAGAAGGAATCACAGAACCCATGCAGGAAACTGCTACCTCCCCGGGGGATGGGGAAACAAGGGCACTCTATAAGACCATTAAAATTTAGAGACTGGGATGCCTGGGTGGCCCAGTCTGTTAAGCGTCTGCCTTCGGCTCAGGTCATGATCCCAGGGTCCTGGGATCCAGCCCCACATCAGGCTCCTTGCTTAGCAGGGAGTCGGCTTCTCCCTTGGCCTGCTGCTCCCCCTGCTTGTGCTCTCGCTCTTTCTGACAAATAAACAAAATAAAATAAAATAAAATAAAATAAAATAAAATAAATAAAATAAAAAGAAATTTAGAGACTCAGATGAGGATGTGGAGAACCTGGACCCACAGTTGAGCATAGCTCTGGAGTTTGAAGGTGGGGCCTCATGACTGACACTTAAAGCTTAGAAGTGGGGTGCTTCTCTCTCTGGGGGGGGTGCACTGGGTCTGGCTTGGGGAAAGGAGGTAGAAACCAGAAACTGGAATGAACAGGCAGAGTCGTGGTCAAGGTGTGTTGCCAGGACGGGCACACTGCAGGGCCTTGGCCCCCAGATCTTACAGCCTGCACGACCCCTCCCACCATTGTCTTTGGCAGAACATCACAGGGAGAAACCAGCAGAGCAGAAGGGTGGTTTGCAGAGCTCTGGCTTGCAAAGTCCAGAGCATGAGACAACAGCTCGATCACAACAACCCACCGAGATTCAAAAAGTCTCAGCAGGTAGGGAGGGCCAAGGTCTACACCCAGGTCTACACCCAGGTCTGAGCCACTCCAAACTCAGATCCTAGCCCTTTGATTTACTTCCCCTTCAGACAGATATTTAAGAATGGGTAAATGTGAACTGCTTTCATTAATTACATCATAATCCAAGAAATAATCCTAGAAGGACAGCAATTTATTAAATAGAAAAGCAAAGCCATCTACTCAGTGACCAGGCTTATTAACCAACCTTGGATCACAAATGAAAAGTCGGCTGTGGTCTGTAATATGGATTACGTTCAATGGCAGGGCTGAGGGGAAGAAATTCACTAACAGAAGAACAGCAGCTAGAAACCTGCCTGCTGGCCTCAGAATTAGAGGGGGGCACAAGAGGCGTAGAGCCCCAGTAAAGTCAATTCACTGTTCTCAGTCAAATAAAGATCAGAAAAATGGGATTTAGATGGCAATATGTGAAATTAAGTTAATAATCTAGGAGAAGGTGAACTGTTCTTCTGATAGGAAGCCAACTAAATGAGTCCTTTTGTAAAAACTGAGGGGACATCAGCATTCCAAATCACAAGAGGGGCTTCTTAATGTCGGTTACACCGCTATCTTTCTAGGACAGCCTTACCTTTGATCCATTAGCAGATATTTTCTTGAAATGGTGAAGCTGAATGTTCGTAAATCAAATCGTCTTTTGCTTTCGCTTCTGTTCTGTCTCCTGAGCTCTCTATAGTAAATGAACGAGAAATAAGGCCATCCTTAGTGTCTTTGCAAGCATGTTTAAAGAATCACTAGAATTATTCACTCTTTCTGTATTGGTGACCTTAAAACAGGACTTTTGTGTGACTGCCACAATTTCCCATTGTTTCCTGCATGTTGTAAGTCTTAGAGACACTTCAGCCTTCTTTTCTGAGTTTGTAGGACCATGACAGAGTCTATCTGGAACCTACTCATTTATATCATTTAAACCACAACAGCAAAACAGCACTATCTTTGTGCACAGGAGATGAGAGGCACTACTAGAGGGGGGCAAGAAAACGGGCCCTCTGCTTGATTTCCCACCTTCTGAGTGTGGTGAACCCTCAGTCTTGACAATCCACAGAATTTCCAACTTCTGCCTATTTCTGTCTCAAGACATAAACCCAGACCATCAATCACTCATGTGTGGCCAACAGGGTCCATAAACCCAGACACTCTCTAGGTCATCTCTGGGCCCCTGACTCCACCAGCCTCCTCCACAGAGAGCTCACCCCTACACACCCTTCCTCTCTTCTGAGCCCCTGATGCCATTACCTTCTTCCTCGGGGGGTACTCTGCTGCGTTCTTCCTCCCCATGGCGTGCTGACTTGGTACTCTGAGCACACTTGAGAAGAAGGAACATTGGTTCCAGAGTTGGGTAGAACAGGGCTCAAACTCTTGCTCTATCACTTTCTCCCCATGAGGCCTCTCTTCGCTGCATCCATCTGCACCGAGAGAATTGGATCACACCTGCCTTGGAGGGTTTTTGATTAGGGGGAGGGCTGCAGACTTCCCACTGTCCTCAGGTGGTGAGAAGAGCTGAGTGAGAGCCTGCTCTCCTCTCCCCTAATCAGGGCACTAATCCCACTCATAGGGGCCCAGCCTTGTGACCCGATCACCTCCTAAAGGCCCTGCCCCCTGAGAGTAATCCTACCATCACATTGGGATTCGGGGGTCGACATATGAATTTAAGGGACACAATTGGTCCATTGCACCATGAGCTGGGCAAGTGCTGATCGTAAATGATCTTATTTAGTTCTTGCAGCTACTCCAAAAAGGAAGAATCATCCCCAGAGTACATGTGGTAAAACTGTGCTCTGGATCATCCAACCAGTCAGTAGCAAAACCAGGACCAATGTGGTCCAGGGCTCTTTCCCCCTTATTGCACTGAATCCTTCAAGACTTCTGTGAGCTCCAGACAGAGCTGCCCTCATCATTATTTTCCATGGCTAGAAATGGAGTACCTAAGCCTGCCTGGTGTTTCTGGTCATCTAACAGAGGATCAGATGACAATGTGAGGCTACTCCTATGCACATCAGCTGCCTGACTGCAAAACAAACAGCCAGACAAATGCATGTGTGCCAGATGCACACAAGCATACACACATACATGTATACACAGTCACATGCACGCATGCACACAAGCAGACACGCATATACACACATTCACATGCACGCATGCACACAAGCAGACACACATATACACACATTCCCATGCACGCATGCACACAAGCAGACACACATATACACACATTCCCATGCACACATGCACATATTTATATGCATGCATATACACATACATTAGAGATAAATCTGTGTCAGTTGTAAACCTGTGGGTGGCTGATCCTGTGGAATACCCTTGTAGCAAGAAAGCCTTAAAATGTGGTTCCTGGTGGGTTTGGGTCTACACAAGCCTTCTTTGTCTGCCAGTATCAGGGACTTGAGATTGACATCCTCTCTGACAGCAAGTATAGTTTCAGGAGAAAGAGATCAATCCAAGGAAGAGCAAGAAAGACAGGAAGAAAGGATGCTGCAAGCCTGGTTAGCTGAGCCAGCCTTGGGGTCTACGGGGTGAAAGGGTCACCAAGCTCCCCCTCTCTGATGGAGAATGAGCTGTGAGAACATTTGTCTGTCTGAGAGCTAATGGTTTCAGTGAATTTTAGTGGCCTGGGAAATATAAGTGAATGAAGAGATAAAGATAGTAGACAGGGAGAAACTTGACAGACTGTGAAAGCCCCAAGGCTCTTATTTCTTCCAGATTAAATAGGAAAATAGTCAATCACCAGAGTGCAGACAAATGGAACACAGGTCAGAATGCCAACATTTTGGGAAATCAAATACGGGTTGGCTGCAACAACAGGGTGTGTATGGATTGATGTATTAAAATTGCTCCCCATGGGTACATTTTCACCGCCTTGTATACATCCTGGAAATCGATGGCACTATACCACTCACCAGGCTGTCTTTAAGCATAATTAATTAATCAGAGCAGTAAGCTACTGGAATGAAATCTACCTTTCATTACTTGTGCTCTTAAAAAAAATTATGACTCAAAGGTATTTAACAATCATAAGGTGACTATATTTTATATGAAGAAGAATTGATTTCATCTATTTGAGGTTCTCATTTTTATACTAATTTCCAGAAAAACATGCTCAGATCATATGATAAACCTGAAAAGCCAATTTTTTTTAATTTCAGAAAAAATTCAGGTTTCAATTGTGATGTCACAGGTTTATTCTTCAGAGTTCTGACCATGGTTATAAACTTTTAAGAATTATATTAGAAATCTTATGCTATAGGGTTCTCCTTTTTAACTTCTGTACTCAGCATTCACTGAGATGTTGAAAAGAAAGGTCATTTACTCACATTTCATGGAGAGTCTGAGCTCCATTCAGATGTGACCACCATCAGCCCCAAATCTACTCCCCTACACTGCCACCCTCACCAAGGCTCCTCTTCTAAGCATCGGGCCCTGAAAGCATGTTTCCATCTTCTGTCTCTCCCTCCCACACCTTCTGAATCTGCTCCTTTCTTTGTGACGTCATTTCCCATAACTCTCCCTAGCTTCACATTCGGTTTGATCATAATTCTTCTATCTATTCAGGCTCAAAAGTGTCATCAATTTCAAGCAGGACAAATAGATATAAATCCACACTAAGGTTATAATAAAAACTTTAAAATCCCCAAAGAGGTAAATCCTAAAACAGATAGAAAAAAATACATCTACATATATACACAGCATGTGTAGAAAGAGAGACAGAGAGAGTCCTTCCAGTGAGTGAGAATAATGGTTGACTTCCTGTTAATAGCCACAAAATCTAGAAGACATAAAACTGACATCTGCGATGAGGGAGAGAAATAATTCTACACCAAGTGAACATATCTTTCAAGAATAAGGGCTAAATAAATACTCTTTACACAACAACAGAAAGTGAAAGCACTGGGAACAGCACAGTAAAAGAAATTAAGTGTGAATTCAGGTAGAGTCAAAATTTTCCCAGATAGTAGGTTTGAAATACAAGGAGAAAGTAAGTGCAAAAAAATAAAAAGAAAAGAAAGTAAGTGCAGATAATGTAGCAATATATGTATAAACCTAATAAAATTTACTGTATAAATATAATATCTCTGAAGAATTAAAACAAAATAAAATCTTAAAAAGCAACAGTGATAGTAAATATATCGGGAGAGGATAAAAGAGTTAAAGTGCTCTAAGTTCCTTCCATCGTTCAAAAAGAGGGTAACATAATTATTTTAGAAGTGGTAAGTTGAGCACGTATGGTGCAATTTCTGGGATAAGTATTAAGAGCGCACAGAAGCAAAGTGCACGACTTTAAACCAATGAACAGGAAGGACAGTTTTGAAAAACAGTTAATCTAAAGGAAGTAATAAAAAGAGAGAAAAATATATAGAACTGATGGGGAAAATCCAAATCACAAAGTAAGATGTTCCATTTAAACTCAAGTATGCCAGTAAACCCAGTAAATGAATTAAATTTCAACAGAATTTTTCCATAATAAAGAACTCAAAAATCTCTTCCTAAGGAAAACATTAGGTCCAAGTGTCTTAACTCACATTTCTTTTCTCTAACATTAAAAAAAAAAATCAAGGGGTGCCTGGGTGGCTCAGTCATTAAGCGTCTGCCTTCAGCTCAGGTCGTGATCCCAGGGTCCTGGGATCGAGCCCCGCATCGGGCTCCCTGCTCTGCGGGAAGCCTGCTTCTCCCTCTCCCACTCCCCCTGCTTGTGTTCCCTCTCTCGCTGTGTCTCTCTCTGTCAAATAAATCAAATCTTTAAAAAAAATCAAAATATAAATAAATTCATTTGGAGAACAGGAAATGTCTCATGTCATTTTCTGAAATGAGTATAACATTAATGAAAAATCTGACAAGAACAATAGGCAAAAGAAAATCACATGCCAGTCTCTCTTGAACATATATGCAAAAAGTCTAAACAGAATAGGGACAAACTGAATCCAGCTAAAAGTACAGATATCATTACTAAATTAGGTTTAACTCCACAATGCAAGGTTGGTTTGATGGTGGAAAATCAGTCAGTGTAATCCAAAATGTTAACAAGTGAAAAGTCACAGATGCAGAAATAGCACTTGATAAAGCTTTTTGTAATAAAAATGACAAACTATCTAATAAATTAAGAATAGAAGAGATCTTCCTCGGGCTAATAAAGAGAGTCTACCAAAATTATGCAAAGCATATTTAATGGTTAAAAAGTTGAAATCTTTTGATATCAGGAACAAAACAAAAATGTCTTATACTGAACATTTCTTTCAACATTGTAGCAGAGGGCTAGCCACCAGTAAGACAAGAATTACAAAGAAAGGGAAAATACAAGACCTGGAAATGGAAGTGATGTGATTTTGGAGAGGATATGAATTTTTTTTTATGTAAAAAGAATCCATAAAATTTTATTAGAATTAAAAGGAAAATTTAGCAAAATTGAAAGATTATTAAAATTCAACATATAAAAATAAATTTCATTTTTATATGTCAATAATAAAAGTCTACAAAACAAATATTAAAAAATGCCAATTATAATAGCATTAGGAAAACTGGACAGCTACTTGAAAAATAATGAATCTGGACCACTTTCTTACACCATACACAAAAATAAACTCGAGATGGATTAAAGAAAGACCCACATATAAGACCTGAAACCATAAAACTCCTCAAAGAAAACATCAGCAGTAAACTATTAGACATTAGTCTTAGCAATAAGCAAAGATAAAACACCGTTGTCCCCCAAAAAACCTTAAAAATATGTAAGGGTTTTATAGAGAAAATATAAAATGTCAATAGGAGATCTTAAAGAAGACTCTAATGGATGGCATTGGTTGATAGACCCAATTTTGTAAAGATTTCAATTCTTCTCAAATGTACAGTTAATGAAATCTCAACTAACAACACAGCAGGGTTTGGGAAAACTTGACAAACTGGTTGCAAAATTTATTTGGAAATACAGAGGGACTTGGATACCCAAGTCATTCTTTTTTTTTTTTTAAGATTTTATTTATTTATTTGAGAGCGAGCACAGCAGGGGGAGCAGAGACAGAGGGAGAGGGAGAAGCTGGCTTGCCAAGCAGGGAGCCTGATGTGGGGCTCCATCCCAGGACCTTGGGACCATGACCCAAGTCGAAGGCAGACACTTGACCGACGGAGCCACCCGGGTGCCCCTATCCAAGTCATTCTTGAATAATAATTGGAAATGGGAAAATTGTTCACTATGTCTGAAGCATATTATCAAGTGTAGCAACCAAGACTGTATGATACTTGTTTGTGCAGAGACTAATGGATGAAAGGGAACAAGATAGGGCCTAGAAGCAAATCTCTACCTGCATGAACTCTTTAAAAAAATTATGGCTCCATTTCCTTTAAGTTTTTAATTTGATGGGTGGGAGTATCTTCTTTTTTTATTCAAGTATAATTAACATACAGTGTTAATTAGTTTCAGGTGTACAATATAACAATTCAACAATTTTATACATTACCCAGTGCCCATGATGATAATCCTTAATTCCCATCACCTATTTCACCCATTCCCACCACCACCCCCTTCTGGTAAACCATCAGTTTGTTCTCTGTATAAGAGTCTGTTTTCTAGGGCGCCTGGGTGGCTCAGTTGGTTAAGCGACTGCCTTCGGCTCAGGTTATGATCCTGGAGTCCCAGGATCGAGTCCTGCATCGGGCTCCCTGCTCAGCAGGGAGTCTGCTTCTACCTCTGACCCTCTTCCCCTCTCAAGTACTCTCTCTCCCATTCTCGCTCTCTCAAATAAATAAATCTTTTAAAAAAAAAAAAAGAGTCTGTTTTCTAGTTTGTCTCTTTTTTACTTTATTTGTTTTGTTTCTTCAGTTTCACGTATGAGAGAAATCATGTGGCATTTGTCTTGCTCTTACTGACTTATTTAACTTAGTATTGGTAGTAGTATCTCTAGATTCATCCATGTTCTTATAGGATTATGTTTTTTGTGGGAATGCAAACTGGTGCAGCCACTATGGAAAACATTGTGGAGGTTCTTCATAATGTTAAAAATAGAATTCCATACGAACCAATAATGCCACCAGTGGGTATTTACCCAAAGAAAAGAAAAACCCTAGTTTGAAAAGATGTATACACACCCATATTTACTGCAACAATTTACAATAGCTAAGATATGGAAGTAACCCAAGTGTCCCGATAGATATATTACTCAGCCATAAAAAAATAATGAAATCTTGTACACGCATGAACGTCTTGGCATAAATCTAGAGTGACACTTAAGACTAGTGGAGGTGTCCTTTTGATAAATACTGTTGAGATAGTTATCCATATGGAAAAGCATAGATGAAATCAGAGTACTACTTCATATACCATGTATCAGAAACATTTGCAGGTAGATTAATGTCATGAATGTTAAAGTTAAAGGATAAAGCATGTAAACAATTATATAGAAGAACATATTCATGACTTTAGGTAGAGTTTTTTAACAAGACCAAAAAAAGCCCCGCTAGTCCTAAATTTAACTATGTTACATTTAAGTACTCACAATTTACTAAAAGGCAGGATGAAGACAGTGAAAAGAGGGTTTCCAAGGTTTCCCATTTGCTCGCTGACTTGTTATTGGCACCACAACGGAGATAAGGCCAGAGGGTGACCAAAAAGAGGAGGCCAAGTGGACACGATGAATTTGGTTTGAACATATTGAACTGGAGGTGACATGAGATGCCCAAGTGGAGCCCAAACTCTCGTAACTCTTACAACAGGAAGAGTTCACTCATGGGCCTCCCATCGCCTTTGGAGTAAAAGCTTTCCCAAAGTTGTTATTTTTCGCCAACTTCCTTCCCATGATCTCACTCACGCTTGTAGCTTTCACTACACCTGCAAAAGGGCAACTCCCTAAATCCACTTTTGCTATTACCCATCTCTCACTATGCACACTTTGCATCCGCTTATTGGAACTTTAGCTCCTGGAATTCATCACCTGTAAACATACACAGTAATTTTCTCTCTCAAACCACATCCTCCTCCTGACTTCATGTTTAATCACGTTTCCAATCATGCAGACATAAAACCCTCAAGTTCTTTTCGGTTCTTTCCTCTCCTTTCCTGCCTCCCTCTGTAGCCAATCGATCAATCAATCAATCACCAAGTCTTAGGAGGTTTTCTTTGTAAGGTTAAGTTTGCATTTTCTATCCCTTCCTTTCTATTCCTGCCATACCCACTGGACTGCCACATCTTCAGTCCCTCATTCTTAAACTCCCGTAAGATGCTCCTAAACCATCACTCTGCCTCCGGTTCATCCATTCTCAATCATTTCTCCCATGACTGTATCACTTCAGTGCTCAGAAATGATGAAGGGCAGCCATTGCCCGGAGCAGACTCTGGGGAGTCTGGCCACAGCCGGCCACGCGCCTAGTGTGTTCTGTGTCGTGTGCTGTCATCAGTCATCGTTGGATGCTGCTCCCTCCTTTTGCCACCCCTCCACTTTTCCACGTATACACCTCCTGAATGTTCTCCCTCATTTCTGCTTTCTTAAATTGCGTTATTTTTTTTTTACAATCTCATTTAAATGTGACCTGCGCTTGAATGACCCAAGTTAAATTAGCCCACATCTGAAATGCTAGTCTATGTCATCTCTGCTTACAAGACTGGTGTCACAGTGATTTGGTTACAGTTTCTTGTGCATGTTTTAATCTTGACTCACTAGATAATGAGATGGCTGTGATCAGAGACACAAGGTCATGTTACTTTGTATCCTTGGTGATACTTAACAAGGTATTTTCCACATAATAGATGATAGGTAATTATTTAGTGAAGAGTCCATGCTTTTAACTACTATCTCATACAAAATACTCACTTAATCTGGAATGGTAACTTTTTCTAAAGGTTCAGCGGCAATTTGCCTTCCACGGAAAAGAAAGAGGGTAAATATGTTACGAGTTCCTGTGAGCACCATATTTGACACATATGGAGATGACTAGTTTTAAAGCATCTTTATTATGGATTTCCCCATCTTGGACATGTATATACGTCGCTGATAGCATATGTCCTCCCCTACATAATTAAAGGTTTTAAGAAATTATTTGAGAAAATCCAACTTACTCTCAATGTGCAGAGAGGTTCAAAATTGAGGTATTTGTTGCCAAAAAAATTACTAAGTCCAACAAGAAAATATGATTTACAGTGGTTTTGAGGCTATTCATTTTTTGATTTTCTATAGTTGAGGATAATACGTACTTTGAAAATTAGGAAATAAAGTATTATTTGGTACAACCAAGAAGAAGAGGAGGGAAGAAGGAGCAGCAGGGGGAGGGAACAGGGAAGGTGGAGAAGATGAAGCCCTGAAAGATGAGTTCTAACCACACCTTACATCAAATTTTGCCTTCATTCCTCCTTCTTTGAAACAAAATGCTTCCTGCAGCAGAGCAGGCTTTGCAATGACAGGCAACTTGAGATGTCCCTGTTTAATTATCTGAGGAATCAGGATAGGGAGATAACAAACAGAAAGTCATAGCTTATCCAGAACACTCATTTCAGTTGTTAGCTTGGATTTGATCACCTCTCAGACCGTCACCTGGCAACAGCCAAGTGTCTACGTGTCTATGATCAGTTCAGCAGAAGTTACCTCTTACACAGTGAACAAAACCAGGTACGGAAGTCGTATTCTTACATTTTTAAGCTCCCCTTGTCTATTCCCAAGCAAGGGGCCCATGCGTACCCACTTTTACATCTAGAAATCAGTGCATAACTGGGTCATCTTGGGGTTTCAGACTCTCCCACCACAGTAGTGCACTCAGCACTCTCTGAGGCCTCTGAGGCCTTGAGGAGAGGCTCCAAGAGCAGTAAGACAGTCAGGACACCTCAAGATTCTTCTGGAAGAGTTCACATGTCCTGGGTTACTTACCAGGGAAACCCCACAGCCCAACCGAGAACAACTCTACATTGTTCACTACATCAAGAACAGGTTCTTGAGCTTCCGGGCAGTCCAGACTCGCCAGTACTCACAGCAGGACATGGCTGCTCTCAGAAGGCACACTGCTGGCTGCATGAGTCTAGTCTTGCCCCAGCAACCCAGCATCACCCGGGGTACTATTCCCAGTCTCCAGGGAGAAGACCGACATCCCGTCCTTGAAGTTCCGGAGTTTCTCAGAACAGTCCTGCAACCTAGCTGTCCTGGGCTTGGATGTGGCTTGAGAGACCATTGCCAGCTGGGGTTGGTTGATCATGAATGGATGCACCAGATCCAATCCCACTAGATGCAGACCGTCTTATGCCCAGTCCTCAGTGGACACGCTATAAAGACATCTGGGTCTCTTATTCTAGCATCCTTTTGTGTTAGGCACTTACTAAAGCCTTCTGAGGATCCTGGGCTACAAAGTACACGAATGACTAACTCCATTATCTGTTCCCACCAATGGGCCCCAACCACTCTCTTCCTAGAGGAAAAAAAACAAGTGAGACATCCAATAATGGAGTCTGTAGAAGTTACCGGAGAGAGAGAAGGGAGAAAAGCACTTCACCTCTGAGGAAGATAAAAGGAGCCAACCCATAAGCCCTGTCTCTTAAGAAATCCCCAGTCTCATGGCCCCTTAGACCAAGTCTGCATGGACAGATATTAGAGGTGAAGGTTCACAGCATTGTACGTGATTTCAGTTCATAGACACTGTAGGATAATTCAGAACAAAAATAAAGTTTTGTCATTATAGAAACGAGGCACTTTGGAGCCCTGCATAAAGTGACAGCTACTGTCTAGAGTTTATACTTATACTTATCCATTGGCCTCTCTCTTAAGAATTTTTCTAACTAAGAATAGCAAAAGGACCCAGTTGCTAACTGAATATAAAAAAAAAAAAAAGACCTAATTAAACCATAGCTCCCTCTCCACCAGTGCAGTGCAGATTTGGGGTCAGTGTCTCCAGGACAGTGTAGAGCATACTCCTAGGGCTACTCGTTGGCCCTGATTGCTCATCTTGCTGTACTAGTCAGTCACCTGGAATGGCTACACCTTCAAATCCCACTGGGCCACCTTTCTCACTGGGCTGGCTGTTCCCAGCTTCCTCGAAGGCCATTTCACCTTAACCTGCCTTATACTGCTTGTCCACCTCATGGTGGTCCCAGGGCCCTTCATCACTCACCTGACTTGCTGTTTGCAGCCTTCAAGGGACCCACATGTCTGATTCTAAATATAGCTAGGTTGGTCCTGACCTCTGATTTTCTCCCTTAAGTCACCTAGCTTCTACACTAGCATCATTTCCAACACTTTGGGAAAATTCTCTTTTTCCTGATTCCAACCTAGCTGTCCAGGGCCTAGCCCAGGGATCTGACAGAAAGTAACCCCAACTCCATGAATGCCACCCATATGTGACCAGGGACACATAGCAAAATAAAACCATCAGGAAGTTATTCTAACAAAGCACATACATCACTTCTTTTAGATGAAGAGACACACAAATGTCAAGGAGTCAGTAGGTGTCAAATCCACGCTGGTGGACAATACCAAGCTAGACTTTGCAGTGGAATAAAAAGAGGTCTTTAAGACATTGTCAGCATAGAACCCTCAAATCAAGTTGGAGGAAGTAAGATTTACGTTGGTATTCCAAGTATTTATCCAGTGCCAGTGACGTGTATTATGTGAACATAAAAGCAAGCCAGGACTGGCAGATCGAAACCCAGCTATAAACCCATACCATATGATTAAGCAATAAATTGTGTAAACTGAACAACTGTTGGAAATGTTCTGAGGCACTGTTAGCAGTCTGAGGTCCAAGACTGCCCAGGGAGGGAAGAATAAAACCACTGGTGCCTTTATATTCAATCTGTAAAGGTTTAGCTGAGAAAGATCACGTATGGCCTAAGGAAGTAGAGAATGTCTCTGGGCTGGACAGGGTCTGGAGTTCCCAAGCAGATTAACTCACACAGACAGTGGGCTCAAGTCTCTTTCCCAACCTCACCTAAGTTTAGGTAAAGAGCGATAGCTCTGACCTCATTTCTGCATTCTCAGTGAAAATGGGGTGCCAGGTGCTCCCCAAGGGAACAATTGATTGTTGGAGGAAAATAAATATTTTTTTAAAGATTTTATTTATTTACTTGAGAGAGTGAGAGGGAAAGAGAGCACAGAGGGAGAGGGAGAAGCAGACTCCCCGCTGAGCAGGGAGCCCCATGCAGGGCTCCATCCCAGGACCCCAAGATCATGATGTGAGCTGAAGGCAGACACTTACCTAACTGAGCCGCCCAGGTGCCCCTGAAGGAAAATAAATCTTATATGTTGCAGTGGTTTGTGGCCCTTCAAAGCTCGATGCTATTTGACAAAATTCACTCCTTAATATTTAATTTATCTCATTAAATAAATTAGAATTTACTTCTTAGTGGTCTGATATTGAAAACAAGTTTAGAAACACAGACCTAAGTCTTTTGATTAACATCAACTAAGGTTTCATCAAAATTAAAAACTTACATACATCAAAAGACACTACAAAGGAAGTAAAAAAATAATCTAGAGGACGGGAGGAAAATATTTGCAAATCATGTGTCTGGGTCAAATCATGATATGGGTCTTGTATCCAGCATATATAAAGAACATGTAAAACTCCATGATAAAAAAGGCAAATGGCCCAATTAAAACGTGGGCAAAATTTTTGAATAGACATTTTTCCAAAGGAGACATTTGTCCAAAATGGCCAACAAGTACACACACACACACACACCACACACACACACACACACACATATGTTCAACATCTTTAATAGTTGAGTAGCTGCAAATCAAAACTGAAATGAGGTATGATTCCACACCTGCTTAGGATGGTCATCATCCGAGAAGGGAAAAGACAAGTATTGGCAAGGATGTAGAGAAAGGAGAACACTCCCCAACTGCTGTTAGGAATGTAGAGTGTCGTACACACTGTGGAAAGCATCAGGCAGTTCTTCTGAAATTAAATGCAGAATTACCATACGATCCAGCAATTCTACTCTTAAGTAATACATCTGAGAGAATTGAAAATGTGTCATGCAAAAACTTGTATATATAAGGTCAAAACCATATTATTCAAACAAAACAATGGTGGTAAACCCAAATTTCCATGAACTGGTGAATGGATAAACAAAATGTGCTCTATCCGTAAAATGGAGTGTTACTCAGACATAAAAACCTTGAAGGCATTACGCTAACTGAAAGATGCCAGACACAAAAAGGTTATCTATTGTATGATTGTGCTTACGTGAAATGCCTTGAGTAGGTAGATCTACAGAGATAGCATATGGATCAGTGATTGCCGGGGGCTGGGGAGGAAGGAAGTGGAGAGCGACCGTGAAGGGGTATTGGATCGTTCTGGAGTGGTGACAACATTCTGGAATTAAATAACAGTTATGGTTGTACAACCACGCAAATACACTTGCTGGCCATATTTACTCTCTGCCCATCCTCAGCAAAGGTCCAGTAAGTGAAGTTTCATTTTCCATGATATTGCTCCAAAACAAGCAGTACTCAGACAAGAAAAGTGCTGGGAGAATGCAGTAGCTCTCAAGACCCAGGAGGACCCTCCGCGGATCCCAGCCTCTCTGAGGCAGCAACTTTGCAGCGTTCCATGAGCTGGATTTATAGCCTCTGTTCTCAAAAGATTTGAGAGAGATTATTCCAACTATAATCAGCAGCCATCACCTCTAGAATCTGAGAACTCCACACTTGTTCCTTCAAAAGTGATCCCGAAAATGGGTCTGCAGCTCCATTTTTTTCCCACTCTAACGACGGTATTTGTTTGTTTTGTGGAGGTTGCTGACATTTGCAGACTTACTAGGAAGTGTGTTCCAGGGAGCTGGGCTTGTAGAAACAGGCGGTGTGAATTGAAAAGGACCTTGTCCTAGAAGCGGGGTGGGAAGGAGGTGGAAACACAGGTGAAAACCCCAGTGTTAGGTCTGGGCTTCACCTGCAGTGGGACATGGGGAGGTCTGTGCTGTGCCTCCCGCTGCCACAGTTGTGCCGGCCCTGGGGGCTCTGATAGCCACCCCCCGGGGTCCTGCATCCTGAGAGCAGTGGAGGCCTTGAACCCTAGTGGGTGCCCTGCCCCCCTGCCATGAGCCTCCATTTTCCCCAGTGAGCCTTCCTGGAGGGCGCTGGTCAGGTGTTTGCTAAGATCAGTCAGGCTATTTTGCAGGTCCATGCTGAGAACTACCTCCAGGGCGCACGGCTTTTATAGCTGCCATGTTCGCCCCCGCAGTGCCCGCCCCCTGTCCCCCACACGCCACCCCCTCTTGCTGGCCCCTCCTCTCCCTGCCTTTGTTCCTGCCTCACTGGAAAGAAGGGACAGCTGGTCACCATCCTCAGCATAGCAGCCCCTTTTTATTCTCGAAAGTCGTTATTCCATCACCTGACTAAATCTTCCTATTCCATCTTTCCCTCAAATTCTCAGTTCAAGTGCTAAAGCCTTGTAACTGCTCTCTGCAGGACCCTCCCTATCTAAATTGCCCCTCGAACTCTATTTGTGGACTCTCGGGTGGGGCGTTTCTATTTGTTGGCCTCTCATTATGGGCATGAGTATAATGATTTAGCTGAAGCCTGTCTGCATTTTAATAACGATTCGTCACTAATTCCTTGTTTCTTCCCTTTAAAGGGGCTGCTGCCTGCTCAGCTTCCCGGCAGACGCCCCTCACCACTAATGAGCTGGCTCTTTGTGCTAATTAAGCCCCACCTGCTCCTTCCCTGCCATCTGACTCCCGGCCTGAGAGATGTTGGCAGGTCCCTACAGATGCGCGGAGGCTGTTGCCTCTTCACCCAGGGGAGTCAGCTGGCCACCTCACCGAGATCCCTAGACAGAATGACAGCTAAAGGTGACAGCAAACTCTCAGCTTCAAACCGCACACCCAAAAATCTCCCAAGAGAGAAGAAAAGCGAAAAATCAGCAAGAACTATCCATCCATATTTCAAAAGTAGTTTAACAATAATAATAGACGTACAAGAGTTGTAAGGGGCAAGAAAAAGTCTTGATTTCTTTCACAATCATTAGAATTATTTCTCCTGGTATTATCGAGAGAGTGTGTGCCATCTACTCTCGGCCCCCTTACACTCAACAGAGTCATCTGAGAAGCTGCCTCGTTCATTCTATCCACCATGATGCACCGAGGATTCTGCACCCGCTACGAGTGTCCTGTTTTGACCATTGCCTCATCTTCCTCAGCGTGATTTCCAGCACATATTCCTTACGACACACAAGGAGCCTCTTCAAACTCAAGTCTGTCTTATAATCTAATGCTTTTCCCAATGATGTATTGTTCTATTTCAGGCTCATGACTTTTTTCTAATGTTTACCTAAATCTATGTAACGACAGATCTGTAATGTGACCAATCTATGTAATGTGTCTTTAGATAGCCAATGCTCTTCAGCCTTCAGAAGAACATTCCCTACCTTTTCTTTATTTTCTCAATTCCCAATAAGAGCTGCAAGCTGGTATGTCCAATCAGCACCTATTTTTCCAAAGACTTGAGGATTGCAACCTCTTTCTTCCTAAAGACTTCTGCTCAGGGCTTTCCTCTGTATACAGATAAGATCACCAGGATGATACATCCATCATTCACAAGGACACAGCCCTGGGGTAAGGTCTGCCTGAAAGGGATAGTTAATTTGGGTTGGTTTATATACCTTCTCTTGCTTTACTGAAACTGAACACATCGACTGACAATCAACAGACCAGGGGTGAAGAGCTTTCTTTGGACTGAAGGCAAAAAGAAAATATAACTGACCCCAAAAGGTTGGTACTGGATGGCCCACACTCCAGCCAATTAGCAGAACTGGCACTGAGCCCGGCTTTGTCTCAGATGCTAAAAAAGGCGTTACAATTAGATTTCCCTGTCCTTGTGGAAAAATAAGGGTCAATTGTCTTGCATGCCCAATCATGAGCGTGCCACCCTTATTGCAGGCTTAATCCATATGCCAAGAAATTATATGGGGATCAAATGCATGCTGGCATTAGAGAATGACTCCAGATTGTTCTCAATAGTAGGATTTCATCTGAAAATAAGTGCTGATTTACATGAATTTACATCTAAAATGCAAATTACAGGATTCCCCAATGGAGAGCAGAAGGAAAGTTGAAGGCAGCAAGCTTCCCCCTTTATCTCAAAAGCAGAGGTCCCATTGGTCTTTAGAGTGGAAAACACCCAAAGATGTCTCCAGAGGCAGCCCCATACACAAAGTGGAAAATACTTGATTATGTGCCCTTGGGCCCCTTTCCGTTCCCCAGTGGTGATTCTGAGCCTCTTTCTTCCATCTGCACTGATTTCCATGGCAGATGCAGTTGGTGCTTTCTCCATTGCCTGGTAACCGTGCAGGAGAGCGAGCAGGGCCGGTACTGCCTGCTCCATTTTCAAAGAAAGAATGAGAGCTATGGGGGCGACGTTAACAGTTGGCCGGGGGCAGCTGGTCACTTCTGGGAGAGGAGCAGGCAATGTGTGTTGGGTGTCTTTAGTTCAACACTCATAGAACAGCGTAGGAAGAGGCTACGGTGTCTGGAGTCGGAATTGACATGCAAAGTAAGGGAAGGATGAGTGTGTGTGTGTGTGTGTGTGTGTGTGTGTGTGTGAATGTATGTATATATGTGTACACATGTGACAGTCTGCTGTGTATTAAGTAACATGCTGAACTTTCCGTGCCAATTGAAAAGAAAATCTAATTATAAAAATAATCTGCTTTTTGGGGCGCCGGGGTGGCTCAGTCGTTAAGCGTCTGCCTTCGGCTCGGGTCATGATCCCAGGGTCCCGGGATTGAGCCCCGCATCGAGCTCCCTGCTCGGCGGGGAGTCAGCTTGAGATTCTCTCTCTGCCTCTCCTTCTGTTCCCCTGCTCCTGCTCTCTCACTGGCTCTCTCTCTCTCAAATAAATAAATAAAATCTTTGAAAAAAAGGTAGTCCATACATATGAATAGGTAGCAAGTTATATTCACACCTCCTGCCTTGGGCCTATTGCTTATGGCCCTCTGGACACGGAACACGGGCTCACTCGAGAGGTCAGCTAAGCCTTGCTGGGTGATACAGGAAGCAGAAATGGAGGGTGCAAGGGTGCCTTATTATTCCAGCAACCACACAGGGGAAGGGGAGGCGCCTTATTAGTTAGGCACCATTTCTTCTTCAGTACAAATTTAATGTTAGACAGAACATCTATAACTGACCTTGAAAGGTTGTGTATGGGCTTGTTCCTACAGGCTGCAGAGGTACAAGCGGATGGGCTCTGGTCTCCAGCAACGGGAATTGTCCCGTGGCAGCACCAAGAGCTGTGTGAACAGGTAGGGCTGCCCTTCTCACGTCATCCCTCTCAGGACTGTGTCTACCCTGGTGTCTCCAGAGCTGGGATGCCGGGAGTTCTTCCTGCTTCACCCAAATTTCAGAGACAGCCACCCGCTAAGAAGAGGAGGAATCCGATGTTTGGAATGCACGTGCCTAAGAAAAGGATAGGATGACCTATAGCAAAATTTCTTTTTTTAGGAGTTACAGCATCGCCACGATTTTCTGGCCAGAGCTGCTGTTATTAAAAAGTAAACACATCATTAAAAATACTGATGTTCTTCTGGCACTTTAAGTAATCGGAAGCATATCATCTTCCTTCCCACATGCTCTAGGATACCAGCCTGACCCAGCACATGTTCATTTCAGCCCTCAGCATCCCGGAGGACCAGCTCTTCTTCTAAGTTGGTGCCTTTCTCTGGCGAGTGAGCCTCCGTACTTCCTGCTCAGTTGCCTGGAGTTCACAGGTCCTATCCTGAGCCTGGCGAGACCAGACAGCCTACCACAGCCGTGCAGCGTAGGGCTCAGGGCTCTGCGGTCACAGGGTCACACAGGGCTTCCTTCTGGGGGAAGACCAAAATCGCGGGCTTTGGCCAGGGGAGCCCTGGGGGTGTCTATCTGCGGTTATCCAAGATCACCAAGGGGCGTTTGACTGAGGGACAGGAGCTGATTCATGGGGGACATTTTATGGGTATGATTTTGAAATGCAGGTGTTGACCTTTTCCTTTCTTTTGAAATGTATCTTTCGGTTTTGAAATTACAGAGTGGATGTTCGGGTATTCCGAGTGGAATAAAACAATGAAAAGCTGTTGTTCTGCCTCATCTGCCCTCACCTAGTCTGGGGGCACCAGCCTCCAGCCTCCACCCCAGCAGATGCACACACGGATAGGGAAGTGGTGTTTCTTGTTAACAAAATATGACCCTGTATGTGTGTTCATCCACACCACGTGGTTTATTCCCTTATCGTGGGCATCCCTTGTGGTCAGTGCCCGGAAAAGGGGCTAGATAGAGATCTAACACTATGTTTGTACATTTCTTCACAGACTCACAGGTTTACTTTACATAAATTGGATACATTATTATTCTATTTTGAAGCTGCATGCAGGCTCTTTCTTTTTCCTTGCATTTTACTCTTCTTAATCTTCCCTCCCCTCCCCATTCCAGGGCATGGAAGCCTTCTCCCCGCCTCCCACCTAAGGAGCCCTGTCGCAACAGTGTACACATTCTCACTGAGTCACGCAAACATGTGCACATACACACAGTTCCTTTCACAGGAATAAAGGCGCCGTGGGTGCTACTCTGCAGCTCACCTTCCAGCTCAGCAGTACTATGTAGAAATCTTCCCAGCCATCCAATGGGGCTTCTGCTGCATTCAGTGGATAACTAACTGCATGCTCATTTGTGCACCAGGTGCATCATGGGTTACCCAGCCTTCCAGCAGTTTCCCTGCTGATGGGCAATTAAATGGTTATCATTTTTGCCATCTGGAAATTATGTATTTGTCCAGATGTGCCTGCAAAAGTCTTGCACTCCTCTCAGTGAAATGGGTTCCCACCAGGGAAATGGCTAGGGAGACCAACATGGTAATGCCGACTGTAATAGCCGTTGCCCAAGGAGATCCCAGTTCCCATCCTGCCAGAAGTGTCGCTTCCTGCATTCTCCTGAACAGCCCTGAAGCCTGTGCCTGCCTGCCTCCCTGAGGCTCCCAGGCAAAGTTGGTCCCTTTCCCTTAATGTGCATTCCCTGATGCTCCTGAATTTGATCTTCCAAATGTTTATGAATCATTTGGATTTGCTCTTCCCTGGATTTGCTATTCAAATTTTTGCCATTTCTGTTTTGAATTGTCTTTCTTCAGTGATTTATAAAGCTCGTTATTTTTTGAACACTGTACTGGTTAAACTCCCAGTTCAGGAGCCCCACCGGGAGGGTGTGGATCTCAGCTCTGCTGCTCGGTAGCCAACAGCCTAACAACAGTCTACCTCCCCAGTCCTCGATTTTCTCATCTGTTGGCTGGGGATAGGTATCCCTATGTCACAGGGATATGGAAAGACATTTTAGGTAAAAAAAAAATATTTATAGCACGGGGGTTGATTAGTTAAAAACATCCTTTCTATTTATTTGGTTTGTGATTCTTAGAATTGGCATAGGTTTTTAATTTTGCGTTAAAAATGTGTGTTCATTTTGAATGTTAAAGCTTTCATTGTTTCTGCCACGGTTAGAGAAATGCCCATCTCGGTTCAATCTGTAATGCACCTGTCCCAGCAGGGCCACAGACTTCTTAACCCCAGAAGTGCAGTTTCCTCTTAAAGGTGGGAGTCCCCTCCAGTTCCCTCCTGCTTGTGGTTCTGCCCTACAATCAGTTTCCATACTTTGTCCAGAGATGACCACACTTTCTTGTGGTTGGGTTCACGGAACCCAGTCTACCCCTTCGCAGCCAGGGTCCTGGGGCACGATGAACCCCTGAGAGCCTAAGGCCCTCTTCATGTGCAACACAGTAAATTCCTTCCTATGATGTGGGCAGCTTACAGTATAAAGTGTCTGCAATTGGAAGTAATTTAAATGATAATTTTGATTTGTTTAATACTGCCAATAGTTTGCTCTTGGTTTAAAGTTTTGCTTTCAAAAACAGTAAATGATCACTGTTACTTTTTCAAGTATTTGAATGGAAGATTGCATTTGTACAGAGCTTTCCAATTATTATCATGAGCTCTTCTTTCTAGTATTTGCATGAGATAGGCAGTATGAAGAACCCTTGTTTTGCCATAAAAATAAATTACCTAAGTGTTAATATCATTGATTTGCCTTTTAGCAAGGCCTTTGTCATATCCTTCCTCACCGCCACTCATACTTTGATTTGTATCAATTTCTGACTAATCTTTGTAATTAACTGCTTTGGTAAGTAAAAGCAATGCAAATTAATGGAGTTTCTTTGTATTTAATTGCTGAATTACTGTTTTCACTGAGATTGCAAATCGTTTTGGCAAATATACATTGTTATGCTTTTTATTGCCAATGACTCAAGAAATTAATGATTTAATTGATTAACTCTAATTAATGATGGTAATTGATATTGGCTGCCCCAGTCTACGGATGAATGGAAAGCACATCTTTCCATTTCATTGGGTTTCATCATATTCTTTTCCATATTCAACGTGAAAAAAAAAATACCCTGTCTCCAAAACAAAAGCCACTAATCGGTCATTCTGCCAAGACTGTGTTGCCAACTCTTTTTAGACCAGACATATTTATCTGCAATCCACACCTATTTTGTATATAGTTCTTCATGACTTCAGGAGATACAGTGAAAACACTTTATAAAATGGCATTTTCTGTCAAGGCCAGCGTCTATAATACATTCTTTAGTACCCTCACGGCACTCAAGCAGAGTCTTAAAAAGCACTTGCTGATCTGTAATTGGAGTGGTGCTAGAGCTTTCTGACGAGCTAGATTGCTCTGACAGGTGTTGACGCTCCCACCCCCATTTTCGGTCACGCTCTTATGCGGCACTCCAGATCCCAAAACCGAAACCAGTGCTCCTTGGGGAATCAAATATTAACTCCAAACTGCTCAGTCTGGCACTTGAGATGCTCTGCCATGGAGTGCCCTCCCCGCTGACCCAGTTGGTCCAGCTCTATTTTACCCTGTTTAAAGAGGCAGACTTCTCACCTGGGCTTCCGGAACCACCAGGTAGCTAGTCTCTCTACCTCTCCCCTCTCCAAGGGCTGAGGCTCAGCTCTGCTCACACCATTTCAGTCTGAGTTAATGAGATATATCCATAGTTTTGAGAAAGAAGTCCGAAAGCTGAGCCAACCTTTCATGCCTCTCTGTAACCTGGTCTCAGCCTGGTGTCTCTCACCTGGTCTCAACGCCTCTCCATAACCTGGTCTGAGCCACGGAGATGACTAGCTCTTCACCTCCACTTTCCCGACAGACAGAACTGCTCCTCACTTTTACCCAAACTTGTCCCATATGCCTTCGAGGCTCTGACATCTCCAGATGATCAGGCACCCCCAGTGCATATAATGTATAAGATAATTTCCACGGTCCTGAGCCCATTTCAGAAGCTAGGCCTCATTGAGCCTTCCCTGGGAAATTCTTTTCTGGGTGGGAGGTCCCCTAGAGCTTCTCCTGTAGATCCTATGGTACTCAGGTGTACGTGCACCGTAATGGCATGCACAGCTGTGAACAGCTCAGCCCTCACCCCCGAGCTGTCGGCAACCGGCAGCTCTCAGCTCAGTACCACTTTGGAATTTGCTCTTGGTTGAAGAGAGCTGCCTAGCCAAAGGTCGTTTGCCATTCAAAGGCCCAGCCCCCTCACACCAGTAGGGGAACAGTCAAAGGGACTGTCTTAGCTCTAGAGCCCCCCCCCTCCAGGGATCAGCTGAGGCCTTTCTTGTGCCAGCACAATAGCTCAGCTCCCTATTCTGCCCCACCCTGCTGCCCTCCCGCCCAGTCGGGTGTGGTGCATCCCGAGAGCACTTCCCAATTAACTTTTTGCACACAAATCTCCTTCTTCTCAGAACTGCTTCCTGGGAAACTCAACCTGGAACATGGGACTGAGTGTAGCCCCTCGGGGTCAGGGACCATCTCATGGTCCATGTTACATGCTATAGAGAAAGTTTTGCCTTAGGTGTTGGAATTGTCTATTGATGTCTGTTAAATTGAGTAGATTCATTGTGGAGTGAACAAAGATGGAGTACTTTATGAAGCAAACACAGACTGTGTTCTCTCTTTACACCGAAAAACCAACAGAGTCAACAAAGAGGTGGAAAGATCTAGCGACGCTAAATGATGGCACTTGAGAGGCTCTGCCACGGAGTGCCCTCCCCCCGACCCAGTTGGCCTCCACCTCCCACAAGCCAAGACTCAGAGTGTTTATAGTTGACAGCTTTTCCAATGTCACCATAAAGCAAGGTGGCTTCCTCAAAATTCACAGATAAGCCAGAAACCCTCATTAAGAGATAGAGCCCATGCACTGACTGTTGCACGCTCATCTCCTTTTCTGTTTTTATGTCTGAAAGACGGTAGGTGGCCTATACAAGTTCATTTTCATCTCAGCCTGAGAGACAGGCTGGACTGGATCACAGTGTTCCCCGGGGCTAACTACCCTCCAGGTTACAGGACTAAAAAAAAAATGCATGCTGGCTCCGGAGTCCTATAATGAAATATGGTATATGCAGGATCCAAAGGCAGTTGTGGAATTCCCCACTTGCACTGACATGTCTCTGGGGGTTCAGGAGAACATGCCCTAGACAGAGCTGCCATCACACAAGAAAACACTGGAGGTCTCCAATGCACAGAGGACAAGGAACTGTTTAGACAAAAGTACCTACCACTCTTTGGCCTCAGCGACAACAGGTACCAGTCTCCCTCCTTTCCACAAAGTGGGCAGGTGAACACACTCAGCTGGTGCCCCTCCTCCAGCAGCAATATGTTCTGTTGTAATTATTTACCACTGCCGTGCCCAGCACTTTCTGAGGGCCAGGAACGGTGCTGAGTGCTACGTGCATCTACCTTGGCTCATTTAATTCTCACAAAAGCCCCATGAGATTAGTATAATTATTGCTACTTTACAGAAAAGAAAATTGGGGCTTAGAGATATCAAGTAATTGACTCCAGCCCACACTGCCAACAGGTGGAGCAGGGTGATGCCCGTGATACCTGGAAGCTCGGCGGCACTGCCCCCCTGCTACTAAGTCCCCCTTCAACCCCAGATCCTAACATCCAGCAAGATTGTATTCCTTGTGCCAGGTCGTTTTCATGACAGCTCCTCCATATCAGGTGCCTAACCCAGTGGGAGAAAGCCAGGGTCATGTAGGGGTGAGGAAGGAGTGAAGGAAAGGAAGATGATGAGGGGTTTCTGTCTGTGTCCTAGTCTAGTTTTAGGAGAAAGCCCCACTGAGGGTAGATATTATCAGGCATCTATGGTCATCATAATACTGTGCAACCAGCACAAAAATCAGAGCTCATATGACAATAAGCATTTATTTAGCTTACATGCCTGTGGGTCCCAGCTGGGCATGGTGCAGGTGTCTGCTCCATGTGTCTCTCCCCTCCTCCTGACCCAGATGTTCCTCTCGCAGCGATGGTGGAAGGGGCAGGGAGCCAGCGCCATGGCACAGGCATTTTCCAAGTCTTTGTCCATATTGGTTCTACCAGTGTTCCACTGGTCAAGAGAAAAGTCCAGGGGTGTGAGGCCAAGGGGGGGTGGGAGGCAGGTGGGAGGTGTGGTTCTGGATGGTACTCAGATCTGCCAAGATGGGTCAGCTGTGTCCAAGCACGTTGACAACGGGGCCGCTGTCAGTCCCAGACGCACATTATTCATCCACCAGATTACTCCCACAGCCTCCTTGGGCTGCCCCTACCTTCTGGCATCTTTAGTCACAGTGGGGTCAATACTCCACTTTAAATAGAGCAGCGTGAGAAACATGCTCTGATTGCAAATGCAAAATAAGTATTTCAATTTTTTTTTTAAGATTTTATTTATTTATTCATGAGAGAGAGAGACAGAGCCAGAGGGAGAAGCAGGCTCCCAAGGAGCAGGGAGCCCGGTGCGGGACTCGATCCCAGGACTCCGGGATCATGACCTGAGCCGAAGGCGGACGCTTAACCATCTGAGTCACCCAGGCGCCCAAGTATTTCAATTTAAAGCATAAAATCATTTTTATTATTTACTGTTTTAAACCATCCATGCTTCTGCTCCCCCTTTATTTATACGATTAGTCAAGATCTGTCCTAGTTTTGAATTATGCCTTTGTTACATTTAAGGCCAGTCCCCTCTCATACATTTGGTTATCATCATCCTTGCCAGATTGAACTAATAAAAATCGATGGGGCTTATTTATAGTGTCATTTTTACAGCATCAAATTCTCCCTATTTTGACAGGTCTAAAATGTTAATGATGGATACACAGTGAACATAGAGAAAAGAATTATTAAGTGCCATAGAGAATAGACCATGATATTTGTGTAGATTTGTTAGCATGGTTACTTTTATAAATATTTTAGCGTTTTGAGTTTACATAAGGGAAATGTTTATGACACACCTAGTAAAGAAGAGGATAAAATATAACCCTGCTACCTTAGGGCCAGAACCACGGAAAGTAGCAAATGACTTCCTGGGAGGTTCTTTCGAAATACTCTTATGTCAGCTGGTAACTTCAGTCCGCGTGGGTAAGAAAGACGGCCCATTTCTCACAAGGCCAGGAGGTCATGAGAGCC
This sequence comes from Callorhinus ursinus, assembly GCF_003265705.2. Taxonomy (NCBI): domain Eukaryota; kingdom Metazoa; phylum Chordata; class Mammalia; order Carnivora; family Otariidae; genus Callorhinus; species Callorhinus ursinus. The sequence continues at coordinate 88,724,258 of NW_027397065.1, read as the reverse complement.
GGGCAGACAAAACGCAAACCTGGGACCTAATAGGACCACCTCGCGAGCTAGTGCGGCCAGGCAACAGAACATGCTTGCAAAGGCAGGGCCAGGCTGACTCCGGGGCTCACGGAAGGCGGACCCAAGGAGGGACCACGAGCCTACCTGCCACGAGAGGGCCTGGAGCCCTGGAGCTAGGCTGGAGGCAGCTGTGGGGTCCTGTCACCTGACTGCAGCCCAGATTCCCAGGGGACAAACCCCCTGGGTTCGAACTTGAGATTGTGAAGGTCTGGGGAGCAACAGAGAGCTATTTGGGGTTTTCTGAAGTGAAGTAGCAGGGAGGTACTGCAACACTGCGGTGGTCATGGGTGATGTCCAGTCTCCTTTTACCTTCCTCTACCTGCGCAGGCATAGTTGTGCGGGTGTTTGCTTTTGTTTTATTTGTGACGCTTCCTTACACAACAGTGCAGAAAAGAAAATGCCCCTCCGTTCCTCTGCCCCACCACACCTCCCTCAACCACGAGGGGTCCGTTTTTTAGTATTTTCCTTTTTTTTAAGATTTTATTTATTTATTTGAGACAAAGAGAGAGACCCGAGGGGGGGTGCGGTGAGGGGCAGAAGGAGAGGGAGAAGCAGACTCCCCGCTGAGCAGGGACCCTGACGTGGGGCTCGATCCCAGGACCCCGAGATCATGACCTGAGCCGAAGGCACTTAACCGGCTGAGCCACCCAGGCCCCCATAGTTATTTTCTATTTTATAGTGATGACTTATGCTTTTCTGGAGCACCATTAACCAGGGTCTCTAGATCTCTGGGCAAGGAGAGGCGAAGATCCAAGAAGTGAGTGAGTGTGATCAGGCATTTGTCTGTGAGGAAAGCCTCACGGCCCCCAGGAGAGCCAGAGAGTTATTTGCGTAGCATCTGAAGCCATGGCCCAGGATTGCCAACCCCCCCACACACACATCTCTAGCAGGGAGACACAGGAGGCTATTGGAACGAACGTGGACAAAAGCATGAATCGTTGCCATTGCCAGGGAGGCAAGAGGAGAGAGGCTGGAAGCACGGCCCTGCCGGTTCCACAGTCACACTGCAACATGACGAGATGCAGCACAAACCAGCTACTCCCCAGCCCCCGTGCGCAGGAGTTTGAGTCTGTGCAACAAATTAGATGGGTACAGGATCTCTGGGGCAAAACGAGGTCTTGCACAAATGCAAGGTAGTAGGCATGCACGTGATCTTAAGATGGAAAGAAATTTGGATGGGAGAGAGAACAGATGAGAAGACACTTGATCCTGCAATGCTTTTGGATATAAATTCTGGGCAATGAAATCCGGTATGCCAGCTTCACGAAGGGGTGAGCCTGGGGACCCACGTGTAAGCACGGTGCTGGGCCCCCTTCCTCAGGAGACCCCACGCCTCCACACTGAAGGCTGGCAGGGCTCGGTGGCATCCGATGATCTGTGACTCCTACCCCGAAACTCATCTAAGCAACATTGACAGGGGCCATTTCTTATCTGGTAACAAAACAGATAAATCTAAATTTCAGAAATGGACAGATACAAAGCAGAGAAGATTTGATGTGGATAAATATGTGGCAAAATAGCCAGAGGGAAATGATCAGCCTTGGTATAGAAAGAGGCCCTGCCATTTGGAAGAAAACAACACAGAAGATGCCCTGGCAGGTCGGGAGGGTAATGAATTGTGTGGGAATACAGCTCAGCTCCACCACCACGGATGATGAATTCCCTCCCGAGGCAGAGGAGGGAAGGCATTTAGAATTAATGTGCAGTGAGAGCCCCTTATTGGGTCTTGGTAAGTCCATTTTGAAATGGTTTGTTCTCTCTTGAATCTCCCATTATCAAAGGGAGCTTCAAACATTAGCGGGAAGGCCAGTATCATAGGAGATTATGTGATTCTTGGATCCGGCTGGAACAAAGTTTCCCCAGAAAAAAGGCTCAATCAAGGGGGAAGACACAGAGGTGGACGGGAACGAAATTGCTCTTTTGGAGCAAAGATAATGTAAGGTGGCCAGGGACCCTGGTCTGGTTTAATTAGGACCTGAGCTTTAGCTGTTGCACAATAGAGTCTGGCCGTCAGCCTGGTGGCATCCTATGCCTTGAGGAATATTGAGAAACGAGGTTAGCAGGTTTCAGGGCACCAGAGAAACACAGTCCTAGCAAACACTTAAGGACATACTCCCCATTGGCTCTTTGCTCTGCTCTAACAAACCACCTAGAGCAATTGTTCCCACGCCTGTTTGCACACCGGAGTCACCTGAGGAGCTTCAAAACCACTGATGTTTGAGTCCCAAACCCAGAGACTGAGATTTCATTGGTGGGGGGACTAGCCAAGCTCTGGAACTTTCAGAAGATTTACAAGAGATTCCAAGGTGCAGAAAACTTGGGAACCACTGCCCTAGACCCATCCTTTCTTTCTTCCTTTATCCCCCCCCCCAGTTTGCTAGGTGTAGGCAGCAGAATGTCTCCGGAATGAGTGGGGAGAGGCAGGCGTAGCAGCGGGAACGGCAGGAGGACCAGCAGCAACAGTGAGACGATTGTTGAGGGAATGACCCACACCGGCCAGGTGCTCCTGCTGGATCTCTACCCATTTAGACAGTTATTGTAGTGTTCTTATTAATAATCCTCAAGTTACAGGGGAGCACACTGAGGCAGAGGATGGTCTGCCACCTGCCAGAGGTCACCGAGCCAGGAAACGGCAGAGCTGGGTTCCCTTCCCACCTGGATGCTGATCCCCAGATGATTCTATTCCCTCAGCAGGGCAAGCTGGAGCCAGGCACCCTGCTTGCTGGAAGGCAGCTCCAGCACCACCTCTCCTTAGTTACACTCCACTTGTAGCCACCATCGTCTCTTCCAGGGTGACCCACACCCTACCCTGGCTTTGCTTCCTCCATGCTCCCCTTCTCCTTCCCCTACTGAGGGAGGTCTGCGCAGCCCTGCTCTTAGGTGAGCACAGAGGATGTGGCTCTGTGCAGCTCCTGCAGAGACCAGGCCCTTCCCATCTGCTGCCTCTGCTTCTCTTGAGGAGGGTGGGACCCTGAGGTCTCAGCTGCCTAATCTACTGGCCATGCCTCCTGTTTCCATTTGTTTAAACCACCTCTGCCTCCATCTCTGGGCCCCACGTGGGCTCCGGGGCGGTGGTCTCTGGCCTGTGCCCAGTGGCATCTGTGGGCAGCGAGGTGATGCTCGCTCCATATCCCAGTGCTAGAGACACCGGGGCCTGACCATGAGCATTCTCTACACCCCAGGACCGCTCTTCCTCCACTGGGATGGAGCACCTGCCCTAACAAGAGCCTCTTTACTTGTGGGGGTCCTTTTGTCTGACCGGAGGAGAGAATCTTTTAGTCTTTGATGAATTACTATTCAGGGCTGGATTACGTCATTTTGTGGTTGCATAGCCCATTAGAAAATTGAAATCTGGCCCTTGCATTTGGTATGCTGTCCTCCCTGCTGGAAGCAATTTACGTTCCTTGAACTCCATCTACTACACGACAGAACCTTGTGAGGAGCACAGGGTGTGGAGCCCCCGTGGCTTCCCCAGCAGTGGGGATGGACAGAGCCAACAATCCAGAGCAGCGGGTGGGTGGCATCCTGGCACAGAGCGTGCAATGGTGACCAGCTCACTTTGAAAAGTGCAGATGCCATCTTTGGAACAGAAACCCACCCCACATCTGGGACTGGATTCCAGAACTGGAGAAGACCCTAGAAGGAGGTGTTCATCTACTAACTGAACACAGTGTGCGTGCTAGCATTTCACAAGCTTCTTCCACACTGAAGTTTCTCTGATTTTCTGAGGCTGGAGGGTGGTATGGACCATGCTGGTGGGAGAGAGAAGGAGCATAAAACCCCCCGGGATACCCAGAAGCTTGCTCAGAATGAGCTGTGAAATCTGACCAAATGCCAAACCCCACTCTCCTTAAAGCCACCTCCTCCATGTAGCAAACACCTGGGCACTCCTGCCCCAGCCCACCGCCCACTCTGCCCCCTGCCCCTCCTCCTGGCCTTTCCCCTAGGCTCAAGTGCCTGGGGAGGAAACAGTGGTAGGCAGGCCCGGCCACATCCCCCTGAACAAGAAGCATGCAATGCTTTCCCAGGCTTCGAGAAGACCCCGAGTGCTTATGTCTGGCCACTGACAGCGACGTGCCTGAACCCTATGTCAGGCTCAGGCGGTAGAGCAAGGCCAGCTGGGCCTGTGTCTCAGATGGTGAGGGATGCCCACATTCCAGAGCCTGGAGGAAATGCCAGGCGTGCAGCTCTTCTTTTCTCTCTGAAAAAATGCACGTCTCTGACTTCAGAGTACAGAAGTGTGTTTGGGGCGAACAGCTGAAAAAGGAGGAAGAGGTGGGGTCCACATGCTCCCCTCCTGGGAGCCTCCCCTGGTTCTGTTCTCACCCCTTCCCACTGCTCCGAGAGGACACGGAAGAAAAGATGAGACCCTGAGCCTCAGGTCTACTGTTCTCTCACCTCTGAGGTCTCAATCCTAAAAAAATAAAAATAAAGAAAAGCTAAAGCACGTCACGAAGTGTTGCAACAGTAATTGTGTGGAAAATTCACTGTAACCAAGAAGTACCATGTGTCCTTTAGCAGTTACTCCATAAATCAAGTAGAAAATAATAAGACTCTGCATGTGCTTGTATGCAAGTATGATGTGAGAATTTTCTTTTCTTTTTTTTTTCGCTTTTTATTAATGTGACAGAAACAAATATTCAGTGTTCTTTCTTCTCAGTTTCCAATTTGGAGCTGAAATCTAGAATCAGCCCGCCTGCACTGCCCTGATCCCACTGGTGTCACGGCCCAGCAGTGGGTGCACGTGGGCACAGCCCGGACAAGGTGGGCCAGCCCTGATGTCACCCTGGGAAGGAGGGGATGGCATCAGAAAACAAACTTATCTTTCCCTTCATCTCATAATGTACACTAGGAGATTGGTCAAGAGCAGAAAACTATGAGCAGATTTGGTCACTGGAAACCAATGTGCTGGTTGCTTCTCTTCATGAGAAGGCTGCACAGTTAGATCCCGCAGCAGAGCTCTGGGCTAGCTCTGCTTCTACTTACAGTTCAGGAATTGCTCTGAGATGGGGAGATTCCCTGGTGCAGAAAGTGCTGCATTAAATAGCTCAAGCCAAAGGAAGAGGTTCTCTCTCACCTGGAGAGCTGATCGAATCCCCCAACCCCTGGATTGGAAATGGAAGCTTCCTACAAGGTGGAAGGAGGCTCAGAGCTTCCAGGACAGTTCCACCAAGGACATGCCCCTTAGCCAGCGACCAAAGGCATGCATCCCTCCTGTAACCTGGAGGAACAGGAGCCGAAGGAGCTAGCCTTTCCAGCCATGCCCTTTAGGGTTCCACCTGGGAGGGAGCCCCCACGCAAGGGTCTCCACTAGGCAGCAAGGCCCCCCTCAAGGCTGGAGACTGGAATCCGCATCCCACCACACTCTTGACTTTCCCGGTCAAAATCAGAGGCTGTCCCTTAACTCCGGGATGGAAGGTAGCCCAGGCCATCTCTCAATGCCTCTCCTCTGGGAGAGGTTGAAAATGACCTGGCACAACCCATGGACCCAGCTTTCTGGAAGGGAGTCACTAGGTACCCACCAGCCATCCATGGCCAGCCAGCGAAAGTGCTGCCTGTCCCCGCTCTGGTCGCAGAGGACATCCTGCGTTGCCTTCTGTTCTCCTTCTCCCTCTGGTAACCCTGCTCCCTCCCCAACGGCAAGCCCACCCTGCAACCTTGCAGCTCTTCCAGTCACCTCTCAACGACCTCTCCCTTGCACTCCCACTCCAGCAAAGCCCCAGGGCTCCGGCCCAGGGCAGATCAACCCAGAGAGCCTTGGTGATTTCTGGAACCACAGGCTGGGAGTAGGGGTTAAGAAGGGCTCGAGCTTCAGGTATCATAACTACACAGTGTAGTTCCAAGCAGTTGCTTTCCCAATGGCCCCTGGAGTCCATGCCCTGTCCGTCATGGGCCCCTGGCTGAGCTGTGCAGACAGGGGACAGCAGGTGTCCATCCTGCGGAAACAGGGACATAGGCCATTGGACCAACTTCATTCTTGCCAGGATTGTTCGTTTTTCATTCCACTGATACCCAGAGAGCAAGAGGAAGCCGTTTTTAGTCAACACCTTGAGAGTATTTGGATCAACCCAGAGTGTTGTAAAGTACAGTCCTCTACGAAGTATGTTGAAATTGTACCCAGGCTGTGTGTTCACATGCGGTACTTCTGTTGTCTCCTGGGATGCCCCCCGGCTTTCCTGCCAGCTACTGAGATGAACCTTTTCACCTTGACTTTAGAGAAGCTGACGCCGATCCAGGGAGCTTCCTAAAGTCACTCCAATAGCACAGGGAGCCACGTCCTCTAGGGAGGCTGGGGGTCCAGGGGGAGGGATAGATGACCAAGGCATATGCTGTTCTGACAAACAGCAGAGAGCAATGTCTTTTTAAAGAAAATTGGATTATTTGTTCTTTGGGTGTTGAGTTTGATAAGTTCTTTATAGATTTTGGATACTAACCCTTTATCTGATACATCAGTCAGAGAAAGACATGTATCACATGACCTCACTGATATGAGGAATTCTTAATCTCAGGAAACAAATTGAGGGTTGCTGGAGTGGTGGGGGGTGGGAGGGATGGGGTGGCTGGGTGATAGACATTGGAGAGGGTATGTGCTGTGGTGAGCGCTGTGAATTGTGCAAGACTGTTGAATCACAGACCTGTACCTCTGAAACAAATAATGCAATATATGTTAAGAAAAAAAAGAAGAAGAAGAAGATAGCAGGAGGGGAAGAATGAAGGGGGGGAAATCTGAGGGGGAGACGAACCATGAGAGACGATGGACTCTGAAAAACAAACTGAGGGTTCTAGAGGGTAGGGGGTGGGGGGATGGGTTAGCCTGGTGATGGGTATTCAAGAGGGCACGTTCTGCGTGGAGCACTGGGGGTTATGCACAAACAATGAATCATGGAACGCTACATCAAAACTAATGATGTAATGTATTGTGATAACATAACAATAAAAAATTAAAGAAAAAATAAAGAAAATTGGCCTTTGTCAATAAAAAGGAGAAAAGATCTCAAGGTAAGTGGATTGTATTTCCTAAAATGACTGCAGTAATATTTCCAGTTCTTTCAGAACCTCCTGCTTCATTGAGAGTTGGAGTCTATTCTCCCTTCTCTCTGTACATGGGTGTGTTTTCCCAAATGCATCAGAAAATAAAACGTGGCAGGAAACGCCTGGGTGACTTCCGGGGCTGGGTCACAAAAAGTGATAAGGGTTGCACTGGGCTCCCTCTCCCTCTCTCTCCTTCTCTCGCTCTCTCCCCTTCATGAGAGGTGCTTTGGAGTCCTAACCCCACACTCAGGGAATCAGCTAGACCGTGCTAGAAAGACCATGTGGAGAGACCATGGACACCCGAGGCCCCCAGCTGTTGGGGTGTCCCCGGCCCAGGCAGCACACACAGGATCAAAGAAGCCTTGGAGATGACTCCACCACAGAAACTCTAACTATAATCTCTTGAGGGACCCCAAGCCCAGAATTCCCTGGACTATCCTGAATTCCTGACCCAAGGAACCAGGGGAGATGATGAATAGTCACTGTTGTTTTGAATCACTTTGTCATTCAGGAATAGATAACAAACGCAAGGCAGAAGTCCACACACACTCTCTGCTGATTCATTGCTTGTCTGTTGAGGGAAAGCAAAACATGCAGCTCCTCAGCACCATCCTTCCCCTTTAACCACCCCACTCATGGAAGAAGGCCATTCTCCCAACAGAAGTTCATCCCCGTACAATAAGCAGTTTTTAAATAGAAGTATCATGGATGGGGGTTCAGAGGAACCATGCACACGGACAGACATCCTGCTGCCGACACACAGGGCAAGATCCTGACCTGGTAACTACGGGCCTCACCACAGGGAGAGCTCAAGCAGCTACATCTGCTGGGCGCTGGGTGCTGGTGAGGTCCTTGCGCAGGGCTGAGGGACGGAGCACCGCTGGGGAAGCGGCCATGATGCGGTGGTTGAGGAGAGGCACTCAGCCATTATCAGAGAATGAAGTGAGTTTCATTCACGTATTTCTGTATCCAGTGTGGTTATGGTGTGATGCTAAGCACCCGGGGATCCTAACCTGCCTTTCTTTTAGGAAATCTCACCAAGACTCAGCAAATCAGTAGTAAGAATGATCATTTTTCCTTCTCAGCTAAAAGTTACGGAACAAGGAATGGGTTGCTGCCACGAAATCCCTTACCCTGTGAATGGGAGTCGTGATGTGCGGAGCAAGTGACCACCTGTTACTTGCCACCATTTCGTGCAGAGTTATTATTTGTAGCGGGCAGTTAGTATTGTAATTTAGCCTTCAAGTTAGTAATGAAAAAGCTATACTGTAGAAAATGCTTTGGGCTCCCGGAGAGACGCTAACATAAGTTTCAGTGATCTGTGGGCCCAGGAGACACAGCTGACACCAGGTGATAGCTGCCCTGAAGCTCAGACACGCAGAGCGAGGGGCACTTATTGAACTGTTGAGTCAGGATTCGGTTGTTAAAGAGCTCAGTGCCCTGGGCATCAAACCGCCCCAAAGGAAAGCTACTTTGTCTTTTAAATAGAATGGACCCCATCATCTTAGGTGATTTGGAAACTCTCAAAAACAAGAAGAGAAAAGGTGACCTAGCACGCACCTTTGTCTCTCCTCTTCCTGCTGAGACACCAATGGAGTTAGAGTAAAGTGATGACTAGAGAGAGAACAGAGAGGATGGCGGAATGAATTCATAATGGCAAAAAGAACAGGAAGAGATTCATCAACAAGTGAGAAATTTAACAAATTTCAGGAAGCTTAAAAAGTGGTAACTTAGAACAAAACATCGTGGTCTGAAATGCACAGAAAGAGGGTAAGGACCTCGACGGCACTAATGACGGTGATGGCAATGACCGTATCAATGACATGCATCAAGTGAGGGTCATGTCTATGCCCAGTGGGACCTCTGACGCATTGTCTCACATCCGGAGCTCACAACAACCCTGAAAGATAAGCACAGTTACTATCTCCATTTAGAGTTGAGAAGATGGAGGCACAGACGGGTTACATAACTTGCCAAAAGTCATAGGGCATAGGAGGCATGGAAGCCAGGATGGGTGCCCAGAAGGTCTGGCTTCCATGCTCATGTTATACCCATAAGAGGAAAATAAACTGTCATGCTCAGAACCTAGGAGAAGCTCTAGATCCAGAGGTGACAGGCATTGTGGGTAGGAATGGAAGGAAAAATGACAACAGAAAAAAGGATGGAAGACGGAGGAATCGAAAGCCCAGCTGTGAAATGTCTGCCTGAGTTGGCCCTCCAATTCCCTGCCCCTAACCCCAGATTTTGGTGAAAACAGAGCTCCAACATTCCAGACTCCTCCAGGCAAAGTAGATAAGATAGATGCTTGGATGGATGGATGGATGGATGGATGGATGGATAGATAATGAACAGACAGACAGGTGAATTAAACCTTACCCCAAATCAGCCATCCACTCATTTACCAAAAGTAAGCTCTCTTTGTCAAAAAGCCTCCCCGACATACACAGAACTCTGGAAGTTTTCAAATTCAGAAGCCAGATTTCTACACATAATAGCAAAGGAAACTTATACCACCTATCTGGATGGATTAACCCATCCTGCCATCCTTAAAATATCAGACTGTAAGGATTATGAGGCATATAAGGAAAACCTTCAGAAGGAAAGAAAAGGGACAGACAAGAGAGCCTAATAATTCACCTGACATTTCGGGAGAGGTGTGGGGGAACATGATATTTCAGAGAACACTTTCCCCAAAATAAAGCCCCTCCAAATTTCTCAGAGTGATTTGAAAAGTCATTGCACGCATCAAATATGCTGTCCCAGCTCGCTCCCTCCTTTCCTTCGGTTCTGTGTTCCAATGTCACCATATGAGCAAGGCACAAGAGGTCAAGATCGTGAAACGTAGGGAAAAAGCAGAGTGATAGGAAGATCCTAAAGGCCATTTGAAACTAGCACTAAGGAGGTTGGTTGTGACTCTCATAAGAGCGATTTCCAGAAGCCTTGAAGTTCTACCACAAACACAGGCAAGATCTAAACCCAAAGCACAGTCTGTTTGTTGACTCTCCCTTTGAAATGCATGTCACCTGTCCCTTCCCTCCGTGCCTCCTGCCACAACTGCCATGCAGAACCCTTACCTCTTCCTCTGCTGGGTGGCCTCAGGATACCCCCAGCTCCAGGCTCTGCCCTTCCTCTGCCAGTCCCCCCTTTGGCCAGAAGGAGATCCCATTCCCCCCACAGCCCCGACCTTCCTTCCCCAGGTTGTCACCATTGCCACTCTCCCCACAGGGTCCCAGAGGCTGAAATGTCCTCCCTCCTTCCTGCCCCGTGCATGTCCCTGGATGCCTGCAGCCCACACAGGCTGAGCCACCCCACCAACTGCTCGCCCATGTGTGCAGCGCAGTACTCTCTAACTGTGCATGCCTGTGAGGTGCTGGTAGAGATTGAGTCTCACACACTTGGTATGCAGGCAGTTATCCAATGAAGATTTGTTAACCAGAGGAGCAACAGAAATGGAAAAGATGAAGTATTTCATCTTTATGTTTCAGTTTAATCATGTGTCAATACATTAGATGAATGTATATTTTCTATTTTAATTACAGGTTCCACCACTAATTTCTACGATTTTGCATTCCTGCGATTTTTATAGCCATACTTAGATGTTATTCAGGTGTTACTAAATTACTAAGCCCCCTAAAATGATACAATTTCTTTAAGTGTTTTTAGATGGTCAGGAAACACACAGTAGCCAGGGGGGAAATGGAAGGGAAATTCAGGCGGCCCAATGAGGCTCGCCTGGCTGGGTCTGGCCAGCAGGTGCGCGAGGGGAAGTGCTGTGTGAGGAGCATGGCAGAGTGATTCTGAGATTCAAATGTCAGCCTCATGATTTTCCCCATTAGTGCAAGCTGAGCAGGCTCTCTGTGGCCCCCGCTTGTAAGTCTTACATCAAAGATGTTGACAGCAGTCGGTTCCTCCCCGGGTCTAATGAGCAGCTCTGGGAACGGGAAAGGGAAGTCCTGGTAATTCTCACCATCGCCTCCAGGGCTTTTAATCAGTGCTAAGAAGCTTCCTGTGAAAATTGGCACTAATTACACATCCCTCAGAAAGGGGGTTGGGTTTACTGCAGCTCTGCACCAACCAGGCTGTAAACAAGAGTGTTACTTCCTTCTGCACAGAGAGGATACCTGCCTTAGAAGTTGAACAAAGCAGGTGTGTGAGGGTCGCACAGGAGAGGACTCTAACCAAGCTGAGAAGCCAGAGGTCATCAGGCAATGCAGTGCAGCAACGCTGGGGGGCAGCTCTCACAACCCCACTGTGCCCCCCCAAAACAGCCCAGCCTCGCCAATCACCAGAACCAAACGCAACCCCATGACAGAGTCTTCTTGGGGGCCCAGCCCTACAAACTACTGTAGCTTTTCCCTGCCCCTGAAGCTTACATCTGAGAGACAAAACTCTCTGCTTCTGATGTCAGTGGAACTTTTCATGTGCTGCCCTGTCTCCCAGAGACCCTGGGTCACCCTTTAGAGCAGTTGGCTCTCCAGTTCCTTGCCCGGACAGTCGCTGGGTGCATCCTAGAGGCTGGCATGGTCACGAGACCCCGTTCGAGACTGTTCTGTAGTCCCAGCAGCAGGGCGTGCCAACCTGGAAGATTAGCTCTGCCAACCTCACCTGAACCTGGGTGACTTCCAGTCCAGCAACACTGCATGGAAGACAAGACAGAGGCATCCCCCGTCCTCTTTGTCATTTCAGACCCTCCTCAGTTAGTGCCATTTACAACTGACTCACTAATTATCCCAGGGACCAAGTCTCAATACAACTGCTTGTTGAGATACAGACCAACTCCTCCCTGAGAGGGCCAATGACCTCTAGATGGGGACCCCAATTACATCATGTTTTGGACCGAATTGCGTTCCCCAATTGTGTTCACATGTCAAAGCCCTGACTCCGAGTACCTCAGAATGTGAATGTATTTGGAGATAGGGTCTTTAACGAGGCAATTAGTTGGGGCTCTAGCCCAGCATGACAGACAGGTGTCCTCGAAAGGAGAGGAGATTAGGGCATGCAGAGGAGATGCCAGGGGCCAGAGCACACAGAGACAGGACCCTGTGGGGAGGCAACAAGAGGGTGTCCCTCTGCATACCCTGGAGGGGGCCTCAGGAGAAGCCAGCCCGGACAACACCTCTACCCAGGGCTTGCAGCCTTCAGGAGAGAGGCTGAGAGAACGGAATGGTCTGTGTTGCAGCCGCCCAGCCTCGCCGCTTCGTGATGGCTGTCAGCAGACTGGGACACGTCCTTGTACATACACACCCGAACGCCAGCAAACCAGGCTGTGTGTCCTTTCCAGGTGACGTCGGACTTCTCTCCTCCTCTTATCCTTTCTTGAACCATTCATCCCTATCGATGGCCCTCTTCTCTGCTAGAACCTCTGTCCCCAAAGTGTGTCACAGTTGTTGCTTCATGTTGTCCAATCGTCCCAGGAGCTGTCTCACTCCCACGCAGGGTGCCCTTGTAACCTGGAAGGATCTCACGCCAATGCATTCCTGGAACAAACGTATTTACTCACTCACTGGCGTGACAGGTGTTCATGGAGCCCACATCCGGGCTCGGATCCATGTCTTGGATTAAAGATATAAGTTATTGGTTCACGTGGTTCATGCCACCCCTCAGCTCTTACGTGGACCCTGGGCTTCACGCTCCCTTCCACACAGCTGGGCCCCAGCACTGTGCTCCGCACCAAGGTGGGCATGCGTGCAGTAGGCACCTATCATCTTCATCATCCAGGACCTCCTTCTTCTGAGAGCAGCATCCCCTTGAGGGATCTCTTCCTCCCATTTCCCCAGACAGTTCTTACAGGAATGGCCCTGTTTCCAAGTGCCCCTGTCCCACTCTCGCACCTACAAGTTACATCCTGGGCTTCTTGATCCAGGACCAGAGGTCACATCTAGATGGCCTCTCTCAGCGACTAAAACAGTGAAATGTGCAGGCCAGGTGCCCTCATCCGCCGTGATGAGCAGAGGCAGAAGTCCTGGGAGAGAAGAAAGAAGAGGGAGGAGGAGGGGCCAGGGGAGGGAGAGACACGAGCCCCCCCCCCGCCCCGGGCAAGCAGTGGAGGGGAGGGGCTGGAAGAGAACGTCCTGGAGGGTTCGATGCTCTCAGCCCACCACGTCCTCAGTTCCTGCTGCCTTTCTGCTTCTCCCACTTCTCCATTTCTCCTCGGCATCTGAGACCTCATCCTTATACCTCCAAGGATTTGTTCTTTATCGTAAGCTAGTTGTGTGGGATTTCTATCATGTGTAGCCTTTCCTATGACAAAGCACTCAATATATTCTCTGAAGTGGATCTAATTATGGTTGTTTTAGAATACATGCAGTGGTGAATTTCAAAATAATGAAATGCAGTTGTGTTACTTTTACTTATGCACACAGTTCTGCTAGCCGGGAGTCTCAGCATGTAGGTCCCACTAGGTGGCATCCATGAAAGTCTGATGCATCAACAATTTATATACAAATGGTGGTCCTAAAATGCTTGGAGGTCTGTAAATAGACACCTCACCCATTTGATCTACACCATCAAATTGTTTAACAGCACCTCCCCGCTGGGTGATACAAAGGCAAACTTCTAGCGCCCTAGACTTGTTACCAGCACCCTAGGCTTGGAATAGGAAGGCAGCTCATTCCTCCTTCCTCGTCCACTTCCTGCTCAGTCAAGCTGGAGTGGTCTTTTTTCCCAGCTCCCCACATTGCAGAGGAGTGGGCAAAACTGAACTCTTATCTGTGAACCATGTCAGAGCCCCCTGATAAAAAGTTAATAAATACATGTTGCTCTTTGTGTTTTGAATCCTTGGAGGGAAGCTGGATTCAAGGGACGCCCCTTACCTCTCCCGTGAGATCTGGAGTGGTTTCCCTAAAGCTGTGCCTGGTGGGGAGAATGCAGAGGAGGGGGCATGAGGAAAGTGGGCTGGGCAGCTCCTACAGACCCCGTGGATATAACAGCAGGCTGAGTCTCCTGCGTCTGGCCAGATGCCAATCCATTTAGAGCAAAGAGCAAAGATTTATTCCTCTGCTTGTATTATATCCATGCATAAAATTTGGCCCTGTAACTACAGATCAGTGCCAAAATCTGTTTAGTTCATTTAAATTTTTGTATTTATTTTAATTAAGCACTAGCAGAATGCCATTTGCAGTGGCATATTGAATACCTTTGTAATTAACAGTACCAAACCAGAGAGATGGGCTTCCTTCACATTCTTTTAATTAACTGAAATAGTTCAAGGACAGAATCAGCGATGATTTCTTTATGGATGCAGAATGTGGGGGTTAGAGAATATGCCACTTATTGGCAATAACTGTAATTTAAAAAATTCAAGGATCTATCGGAATATATTTCTGTTTTTATAGTCATTATCAGAAGAATGCTAAGCAGATGCAATGTGTTCAATATTTAGAGCAAAAAAAAAAAATCCTCATTCTATGGCAAAAAGATAAGAGATTCAGATTTGCTTGATTGGGGTAAATGAGTGTAATGGTTCAACCTGTTATAAGTCACATGGGCCCCGATAGCCACCTGAAACCCAGAATGCTGGTCCCAAGTCTATTCCGAAGGCTCCCTATAGCCTGACAAGAGGCATTCACGGCCTCATCCCTTTTCCCCTTGCCAATGTTCCTTTTTTGCTAACTTCCACCTCTACCACCCTCACAAAAAAAAAAAGGCTCCCAACATTTTGAAGGAAATATGTATTTCTTTCTGTGGATCATCTGAGCTGGAATTCCTTCCCCTGTGCACACGGGATGCCGTTGCAAGTTAGTCCAAAGCTCAGCTCAGGCAGTTGGGAGGGCCCAGGCTGCTTTCCCTTTACTGGGGGCAGGGGCACATCTCCCGTGCTGCTGGTGGTCACAGGGAAGCAGTAAGTTCACATTAGCACACGGAACCTAAAGTGCAGTGGGACCCTTCTTCCCCGTCAAAGCATCCACTCAGGGCCCCAGCCCAGCCCCACTGCCTCCTCATTTCACTTGGAAGACATAGTTACAGCCTTATTGAATATCATCAGCTGTGGCTGGACACAAAGAAACTAGCCTGTTCATCCGCTAAGCACAGCCTCCGCACCAGCAAGGCACCAGTGCATCAGCATTCCTGCTCTCTGGGAGGACCCATCACTGGCTCCGGGGGGGGGGGCTCTGATTCATGCTGTCTGTGCTCCCCATAAACTCTTGAGATTCACTAAAATTCCTTTTTTCATTTGCTGAGTTGAATGACCCCGTCTTTTTCTCCCTTTGATGCACAACTCTGAACTGGCATTTCGCAGATGCGAGCTGCCAAGTAAGATCCCTTCAATATTAGATTCTCCGTCCATTGTAAGAAAGGGGAATCATCTGCTGTGCTAAGGAAATGATATATATTCTGCACCGAAAAGACTCATGAATATGCTGTCAAGTGCCAGACATTTAATAATAATAACAGATCTTGTCTTCTCATGGCCCCTTCCCCCCAGTACAGACTGACCCGCTCAGAAGAGAAACGGAGAACAGGCTCACCCTATTTTATAAACAAGAGGAGGAAAACCATCTATCCACCTGAGACAGGCTGCAAGCACCACCAGTTTGTTCGTTTGGGCTCTCAACATAACAGCGCCAAGGCTTTGTTTGCACGGAGGCAGCTTGCCCTGTTTAGTTTAGGAAGCACTTCCACCGGGCCTCGCTGATCTAATTTTCATGACCGCTGCCCTGGGAACAACAGAGTGTCTGCCGGGCGACCCGCAACCTGGCAATAAAGAAGCCACCATCACCTCTCCCAGGCCTCTTGCCAAGGATGGGACCAGGTCTCGGCTCAGCTCAGCAGACTACTCGGAGGGAAGACAGCCCCCACCCGCGTCCTCCACCCTCCTCCAGGCAGACCTCCTGGGTCTGGTGCACCCACACTGCTCGAATCTGAGCCAGAGGAAGTCACAGGGGCAGAAAGGGTAGAGCCATAGGCAGGAAAATTCAAAACAGAAAGGACTCAGTTAGCCCTAAAAGAAAGGGCCTGGGGTAGTGCCAGGCCTGAGGCAGGTATTAGGCTGCTCCTGAGCCTCATTCCAGCATGACCTCACAGCCACCAGGATCACCCCAGAGGGCGGGGACGCACTGCAGGACAGAAGCAGACCTTCTGGGAACAACCCTATGGGGTCTTCTTGGGCATGGTCTCTCTTCAATGGAAAAGTGTGTAGAATGAACAGAGTGAGTGAATGAATGAATGAATGAGTAGACCAGCCTGGAGGGGTGAGTGAATGAATGAATGAATGAGTAGACCAGCCTGGAGGGGTGCTCTAGCAGACTCTTCGGCTCATTGCCTCACTGAGGTTTCAAGAAGTCCTCAACTTCTGATGTCGGCAGAGCAGAAGCTACCATCTCTACTGGGGCCCCGGCTCCTGGCTAACTCCCGGGCACACACTCGGCTCTGGGTCCTCCTGTCACCCCCGCCTGCCCTCTGTGGAGGCAGAAACCCTCCGCCCATTGCCCCAGCTGCAAGACAGGAGGCGGTATTCACAACCAAGCCAGCAGAGTTCCACTGGCGATAATTCGTCAGCATGTCAATCTGCTTTTCATTTTGGGAAGAAAAGAGAAACCCAACTGAAGACGGCTGTGAGCTTTCCGGCAGGAGGACACACTTTGTGGTGTGACCTGTAACTGCATGTCACATCTTTCCTCCCAAGCAGTTTGTACGTGATTGTACGGAAGCATGTGATTCAGAGACAGGAGGAGAGAGAAGCAGATGGAGAGAGATTATTACAGAGACAGAGCGATATTCCCAGGGTATTCCTCTCCGTTTCGTATTTCTTACCACCGAGATGGTCCAGGTCCAGAGTCGGCCATTTTGATGGCAGAAAGACAGAGGGGTTGCAGGACTGAAATCCTGCCATCTCTGAAAATACCCCACCAGCTCTGAAGGTAGAGAGACAAGGGGAACGGGTCTAATACCCCACCCGCGGGGTGGTGGAGAGGTCCTGCCTCGGGGCCGGAAACCTTTTGCCTTGAGGCCACTCTGCTCCTTCTCAGAAGCCCACAGCCTACAGGATAAAAACACGAGTGCAGAGCCTGGCCCTTCCCATGGCACGTCACTGTGGCTGATTTCTAACAAAGCCAGCCTGCCCTGCTCTCCCTTCTGACTCCTCCCTGGAGGCTTCGAGGCTGGCCTTTGTGCACGATGGGATGGGACGGGCCACCCAGCACAGCCTGAGAGAGCTTACCTTCTCCTTTGGTTTCCGGCGGGGCCTCATTAAGAGCGGGGCACACCGTGGCAAATAACAGACATAGATGAACAGTTTTGCTTGAGCAGTGAGGATGTGCTGGGCATCTGGTGGGCCTGACAGATGCAGACGCCTTACAATACCCCAAATAAGGCCATTCAGGCCCCAGAAGGCAGCCTGTGCAATTAATGAGGCACATACCTCTTCCCTGGGCACACTTCATTCCCATTTGGTGCACCTCATTAGACCTATTCTGGGGTCACCATCAGTCACCACAGGGGCGTGCCAGGGTCGCCAGGGCAACGGATGCAAACATGACCCAGCCGTAGGAAGGGGCAGGGAGCGGGCGGGCACTGTGTGAGTGCTGGACATTTGTCTGGCACTGCACTGAGAGGTGTCCCTTGGAAACTAAGAAGCAGGCACCCCTGACCTTTCTGCCTAAAAAAACCAAGATCATTCATACTGCACATCTCATCAAAACTTCTCCTGCTGGTGTCATACATTCTAAAAGATGTGATTTATTTAGCAGATCCAGATATCCTCATTTCTAAGGGAGCAGCTTCACTGTGGCATTTTGGGGCTGCAGTGGACTCTAAAAGGGGGCCAGCTATAGGGGCCTCTGAGCCTCTGTCGCTAGCTGCCTTTCATGCACTGCTCCTCAGTCCACAGGCATGTGTGGCCTCATCACAGGGGCTGGAAGTATTTTGACCTTGGACAGTGGAACACCAGGGCCACCTGCAGGGTTACCTTGTGATGATTCTGGGATCTGACTGGTCCATCTGTGAAAGCGGATAAGGAAGTCTCCCGCCTCCGCACTCACAGGCACAGCAGTGAGAAGGTTAACAAGCTCCTTGTCCAGCACCGAGTCGGAGGAGCGCCAGGTAACACGGGGCCCCGGGCTCCCAGCAAAAAGGTTTCCTGTGTTAGAGCGAGCTATGGATAAACGGCCATCCTACTCGACTTCTTTTTTTCATTACTCTTAATCCACTGCATTTTGTGACAAAGGTTAGGAAGACATCTATTACTAGTTTTGCACAAACAAATCTCTGATTTTGTTCCACAGTCGCCCACTAAGTGTGCAGATTTGACTGCTGCTATCTATAGTCATTCACCATATTAGCATGTTCTTACACCACAGCAGAATGCCTTGGTCCTGATAGACAAGGAAAGGGTTGCTTCTTTTATTCTATCGCTTTTGCATCCTAAGACTTTATGTAAATTTGTAGCTCAGCTATAAGTAATTAGAAATACCAATGTAAGTCCCAGAGCCAGGATCTGAGCTGCCTTACTTAAATAGAGGGTCATCTCAGATCCCGCCGATGACTTGCATAATTGCAACTCCAGCACAAGATGTGGCCTTAGGTTCTGTTCTTCCCTGGATTCTAGGAAGCTGAGACATGAGACATGGACTTAGGAGGGTGTCCTCAGGTGCTTTGTTCTGTGTTGAAGAAGAATCTAAGGTCTATCGGCTCATGGGCTCGTTCAAGATCAACATGCATTGAAGAGACTGATGAGCCCTCACAGCTGGTCTACAGCCTGCCCCTGGGGGGGTGTCAGGAATGATTACGGGAATAAACAGCATCTCCAAGGAGATCCTGAGTCCTCACAACTCAAGGGAGAAGCTGAGCCAACGGGGTTCTCCTGGAACAAATCTGGACCCCTTGAGTCAACTCTGGGCCATATTGAACTCCAAGCCTATTGAGAGCAGTAGTAAGGAGCATCTGGTCCTTTGGAATCTGATGATTCCAAACTGGCAGAACAAGCAAAGAAAATTTGAACATGGATAAAGCCTGATTACACTTCCCCTGTACCTCAGAAAACTTCCACACTTTCTCCCCATATTCTTTTCCCATTCTCTGCAATGGGATATCAAGAGGCCATTGCTGGGAACCGATACAAGAACCAAACCTTTTATCAAGGGAGCTCTCCTAAATTCTTAACTCTGATAGTACATAGTCAATGTTCTGGGAGACAGACTATGTCCAGAGCCATGGATTCATGAAGCACGGCCACGACTGACTATTTTTCCCTCCCAGGTCTAAATTGTGACCTGAATTTTTGTTTTGGTTTGGTTTGCAGCTTGGCTTATTTTGCTTTGCTTTACCTTTTGCATTAAGTTGTTTGTAAAAACAATAACTGTTATTGTTTTGCCTGTATCTCTGTGCTTTGCAATAGGATTTTTTAAGCTCTTTCATCGATAGGTAGAATTTATTTCCCTAATCTTTGGATCTGAACTACCTTGTGATGTTTCTTGGGCAACAAAACGTGGCAGCTCCAAGCCTAGTACTCAGCCCCTTGTGTCTCTGTACAAACACTCTGTGAGCAAGCCTACACTCAACTGGCAAGGATGAGAGACCATGTGGAAGTCAGCTGCATTGGATAAGGCCATCCTGCACTGGTGAGTCTTTGGACCATGTACACGGGGAAGGCCAGCCAAGATCAGCCATGCCTGGCCCAAGATAGAAAAATAGCCCAGACAAGCAAAATGGTTTGACTGAAGTCACCCCCTTAGTAGGTGAGATCGCCAGACACTGAAGCTCAAATTACTTTGATTCTGTGGTAAAATGGTTCTGCATCCAATTGCAAACATGGAGCCTCCCACACTAACAAACAATTCTCAGACACTAGCTAGGTGTCCTACTATTCAATTCAATTCTGAATTGCCATTCATAACCTGGAGAGATCATCAGGTTCCACAGGTTGAGGGCTCAGTCCTACAAAACTGCCTCCCCAAACACACTTCAGGTGCCACTCACAAGCTCAGGCCACTCATGCTTCTGACCAACCTGTTATACAGATGGAGGTTCCCACAACCCGCTCCTTAAGTTCGGCTAATTTGCTTTGCCACCCACAGAACTTAGAGAAACATTTTACTTACTAGAGTACTAGCTTATCATAAAAGTACACAACTCAGAAACAGACAAATGGAAGAGATTCATAGAGTAAGGCATGAGGACATGGTGCAGAGCTCCCATGCCCTCTCTGAGTGCCCACTGTCCCCAAATCTCCACATGCTCATTAACTCCGAAGGTCTCCCAGGTCCATCCTTTTGGGATTTTATGGAGGCTTCCTTCCCTCAGTATGGTTGATTGAATCATTGGCCATTGGTGATTGATGCAGCCTCTGCCACCTCTCCCTCCCGGGAGGTTGGGGGTGGGACCAAAACTTCCAACCCTCAGCACTTGGTTGGTTCCCCTGAGCAACCAGCCCCACCCTTGGGTGGGGTCCAAAGGTCACCTCATTAACATAACAAAAGACACCTTTATTGCTGGAATCACTTAGGAAATTCCAAGGGTTTTAAGAGCTCTGTGCTAGAACTGGGACAGAGACCAAATATACATTTATTATAAACCACAGCATCACACATGGGGTACATTCTTTCCTTTTACTACAAATTATAGACATCTGGACCTCAGTTCTACACATGAGTCGGATCTAGAGCTTTTACTGAATTACCAGATTCCAAAGACAATTATTTTAGTGAACCATCTTACTTCTAGAAATTGAAATAGGGACGTGTCCTAGGAAATCTTATTTCTGAATATTTCTCTTCGGATAAGCACCCCCCCCCCATCTATACATCACATTTGTGTGTCTGTGGCTTATTTCAGTTCTGGTGAGATCCTCTTCTTTAAATTCTCCCTGCCAAAGTAATTTCCCGAATTACATGGAAACAATGGTAGTGTTTGATGGGACTCAAAGTGGTGACCTTGTGTTTTCCTGAAAATAGAGTTTAGCTACTATTTCAACAAAAGTAAAAGGCTTGGCCTTGGCAACAGTAAAACTAGAAGGAACCAGTGGACTTCTCAGCAAGGGGGTACTTTGAGAAACACCAGCACCTAAGAGTTTTCGTTCCAAGAACTCATGGCTGTGCATTGAGGCTGGGCTCCCTTTCCAGGTCTCCGGGGCCCACTGCTCGTCTAAAAGGTAAGACCTTGACGGAGCTACTGTCCTGGAGGTCTCCAGAGCAGGACACCCCTGCCTGTGCCAGTGTGCCCCTGGTAACCATGACAACCATGGGTCTCTTCTGAGATGTAAACATCGGACATGACTCCAGCTCATGTTGATGGGAAGGGATGCTATAACATAGGGATGGAGCCCAGAGAAGCAGCAGGCGGTTTGGAGATGCAGTCCTGCCACAGGCGTGACCATCAATCTCTGACTGAGAAAGTAAAATAGTACATTTGTCAAATTCTGAAGAGTTTATGAAACACCTTCTCAAAAATGTTCTCTTGGATCCTGCTAATGACCCTACAGGTAAGTGTGATTACAATTACTCTCACATTACCTGGAAGAAAACAGCCTTAGTGAGGTCAGGCACTTTGTTATGGCAAGAAAAGAGCAGAACCTGGGGCCACACACACACACACCCTGCAGATTCAGCGTTCTTTCTGGTAATATCAGACTTAAAGAAGATTTCCTGTTGACACAACCTGAAATTAACTCCACAGAACAAAAAGTAAGGAACAGCCACATTTCTCTGTACCAGGAGTCCAACCCGCCAGTGAGAAGGTGAGGAACAAATATGTTGGCAGGTGAGCACACGACGGGGAGATGTTTGAGAGCTTCTCCAAGGGAAAGGTGTGGCTTTCTCCAGTTGCTGAGCAGTATGTTTGATTTGGTAAATGCCCTTGGCATGACAAGGCTGCTTCCATTTGTAAATCTGGCCACATAAATCCAAGTCACTGCAGGCCTCATGGTGAGCTACCAGCATCTGGCACCCACCTGCCATCATGAGTTTTAAAGCACTAACTCTATATCTACTATGTTCTTTTGTGTTCGAGAAAATCCCTCTTCTTACCATCTTTCTTTCAATCTTCTAGATCAACTGTAGGGGAAATACAGTCACAGAGTAATTGAGAATGATCCTTCTTTCATTCTCGTGAATCAGTCTTGCGAAGACTGAACGCCTTCTGTAATAGCTCACCGAGGAGTTGGCCAACAGCGGCCAGCTGGAGAAGACTGTGACTGTTTTACCCTATAATGACTGTTCTTCTTCTCCCGAGTGCCCCGGCCTGTCCCAATGCCCTTTGTGCCAACACTATCAAAATTGCAGCCACACTGCCCTCAAAGGGATCAGGATCTCTAGCATCTTCATAGCCACCATTTACGTTGATCCAAAGGGAGCAGATATGAGGAGCCCTTTCTTCACCTTCGCCATGAGCTGGTTCCTCTGGGTCACAAAGCTCCCTTTGAAACCAACTTGCATCTAAAACGGAAACTCTGTATACAGTTCGTGTTCACAGCTGGATCTTTGAGCTCTTTCTCTGTGGAAGAAATTAAATCTCCCAAGGACGGTCATCGTTACCTGGCACAGCTGTTCTACTCATGCACCTGTGAGTCTTACATCCTGTCAGTATCTGTAAGCCTCACACCTTTTCCCCTAAGATACAACCAGAATCCTTACTCCCAGTTGCTTTGAATGCATTCTGTTTTGAGTATCGATGCTCTAAATCCTCATACCACTCCAGAAGGGATAGCTCATCAAGCAGAGCATGTGTGTTTTGGGTTCCTGTTAGCTGCTAAGGCAGACCCACTAATATCACCGTAGTGTAGTAAGCGAAAGCTCCCCTCCATCCCAACCCATCTCTTATTCATGTTTCCCTTCTCCCATGGGCCCCGTGTGCTTCATGAGACATATGTTACCTTCAAAGAGTATTAATGGTGTCTGCCAGCTTCCAAGTCAGGCTTGTTCAGCATCCCAGGGTGGGGCAATTTGGGGTCACATCCACCTGCTCCCTAGCCACATGGGGGTGCACACCATCCTGCCCTTGGGCTCTGAGCTCCGTGAGGGCAAGGGTGGGCTTCCTCATCCTACAGCCTCACCTTGCACAGCTCCCAGCCCAGAGCAGGTTTTCAAAAACATCTTCTGAATTGTCCCTGAATCAGCCACCCAACCTGGAACAGTTCTGAAGATCCAGGGGGGCAACAAGAGGTCTCTATGGGGCCCCACGAGGTGACCATGCAGAGGACGTCTAGGAGGGCCTGGGGAGGGCAGAAACACCGTGCCATTCCAGCACAAGGAGTCCTGTTGCCACCACCTCCTGACAGCCGGTGGCCCGCTGCCCCAGGAGAGGCAGGAGCCCAAAGAGAGACGCGGTGGGACCTGCGCCTTCACAGCGGCAGTCTTGTGGCATTCCGTCGCATTCCGTGACAGTCCATACCACCTGGATGTCACAGGCCCTGGGCGCCTCTGGGGACTAAGCCGTTCCCGGGACATGTCCGAGGCAGGGGTAGAAGACCAGGGGTGGTTTGATCTGTGAAGACAAGTCCGGCTCAGGGGTGGAGAAAACTGGCAACAACTGAATGCCTTAACATTTTTTTCTTTGACCTGTAATTACCATCTCACATTAAATTTTAAAAAAGAAAGGTTGGTTTCCTTCAATTTCACAAGTTCACTCCTGAGATAACTATACTGGCCACTTAAAATACAAAGGTGGAGAAGAAAAACTAGCACAAGGTAGTCCTACTGACAGCCTCGGCTGCCCCCCGCACACAAGCCAGGACACCCCAACAAGCCAGGTCCTCGGCTGGTCTCAGGCTCCTTCTCCCTCACCTGGGGCCCTGGCCACTGGTCTCCCCACAACGCCTTCATCAGATCGAATGGCCTGCCCGTGAACAATGCTTTGATGACAGTGAGGGGCCAAAGCAAGTGTGTATTACCGGCAGTGGACAGCTCCTTCCCCATGGCCAAGTTCGCCTGGACTGATACACACTTGTAGGTGGTGTCAGGTCCTCCTGAAGCTGCCACACGAGGGGTCAGGGCAACAGAGCTGTGGGAACCGTGAGGCTTCCCGGTCTGCAAGGAGAACCACCCTACGTGCAGGGCTCACCCTGCCCCAAACTCACTGAGGTTTTAACCAGTGAGCAATCAGCAAACAGACACAGTCCTTGCACATTCTGCCAAGTACAGGCCCGAGTATAATTCCACTGGCATTCAACCCTTTAGAAGAGAGTAAGGAACTGGAATTGTGCATGAGAGTACAGGCTCTGCTCACTGGGAAAACACTATTTCGTAAAGTCACAACCTTGACAACAATAATAACAGCAATCAATGTGCCCCAAGCTCCGCTTTACAGACCAGGCCCGGGGCCAAGGTGTCCAGTGTCACAGGGAGACTTCCGCTGTAGAGGACACGTGCTGCTGCTGGTGGGGAGCACGGTGAGGTGTGAGATTGAAGGTGGCCCCAGTCACAGTCGATGTGGGTCAGTGTCTCCCTCTTTCTTGTTTAAATATACAGAAGTACCTGTTACTATCCTATCAGTAAACTGTATGAAGATGCTAACTACATGGATAATTTCATGCTTTGGGGAAAAACAGTATACTGACTATGTTTCTTGCTTTCATTCTGGAAAAGAGAGTCCTGGGAAAATGTGTGAAGGCCCTACTCCCTTCCACTAGCTCTTCTTTCATGTGTGGGCACCGGCAGCTGACCCCCTCACCCATACTCCCCTCAGGGCGTGCTCTCCCTGCGGCCCCCTCTTGCTACCTCAACAGAAACTACCTCTCCTAGGCCCACAATGACGGCCACACACTGTAGCTTTGATATCTTTGAATGATGTTCACAGGCCCTGTCGACTGCCGGTGACACGTCTCCAGCAACACCTGTCATTTAGTATAGCTTTCTGGGCTTGGGGAGCCCCAGAAACTCCTTTCTTTGACCCAGATATTTGCTAAGTCAATGGAATGTTCCGAATAGGCAAAATCTGGCCAGGGGAGAGACATCAGATTCCTGGCAAAGAAGCATCGGTGACTTGGGGAGCACTGAGACCTGCTAACGCCCCCCCCAGGATGCGGCGTGAGCCCCCCTGTGTGCAGCACAGCTCTTGTGGAGTCGGGGTCCTGGTGAGCTGGAGCAAAGAGAGACCTCTGTCACGGTGAGCGTCACCGGTGGAGCTAGGACACGTTGAGGAGCACAATGGAGTGAACAGCACCAGCCGTGGGGACGGGCTTTTCCCACGTGCTGCTAGGTGATCACGTGTGAACGTCCCTCCAGTAAGTGCAGACCCCCAGTCTGCGTCCTGGCTCCCACGATGCCCATCCATATGCAATCAGAGACCAAAGGAGGGCAGAACATGCACTAGGTCCTCAGCAGGTGACAAGGCAGGGACTTGAACCCATGCCTCCAGCTCTTTGTCCAGTGCTCCTGTCACTGCATTGGATTATGATTCATTACTACATGGGCTTGGCGGATGTTTGCTAGCAAGGACTCTGTCTTCATCCTCACACAATGTTCCGGTTAACAAAGTCCTAGAATAGCTCTGTGTTAAGTGTGCTTCCTCAGAAAAGTTTACATGACAATGATCTGCATGGTAACAGTCAGCTGAGATTTTATCGAAGTAAAAGATCCACGTTTAAGGTAAAAATCATTTTTAGAGGTCAGGTAAAAAATTGTTTTCTCGCATGTTTAAGAAAACTATAAGATATATGACTTGAAATTTTATATTGTAAGATGCAAGAACAAAAAGTTATTCTCAAAGTCCAAATGGGGGGGGGGCGCCTCGGTGGCTCAGTCAGTTAAGCTTCTGCTCAGGTCACGATCCCAGGTCCCTGGGATCGAGTCCCATGTCGGCCTCCCTGCTCGGTGGGAGAGCCTGCTTCCCCTCTCCCCCTGCTTGTGCTCTCTCTCACGATGACTCTCTCTCTCTCTCTCTCTCAAATAAATAAATAAAATCTAAAATAAATAAATACATAAATAAATAAAAGTCCAAATGGGGGAGGGAGACAAAAAGATGCAGGAATCCAAATAAACATAGAAATGACCAAATTAATGTGCAGTTTTATGGTATATCTATTCTGGACGGGGGATAAATGTCAATAACACAGAGCGGCCCAACACAACTTATTTAACTGGACAAAGCTTCCAGCGTCCAGCCAGTAATGAAAACTGAATTTAGACTAGTCAGGAGCTCTCTAAGCTTCTAGCAAAGCCAGGAAGATGGATATTTTGGTGCCCTCCTTGAGGCCAGGACACCCCATCGCCCAGTTGCTAGGGATGGCACCTCCCGGTGAGTCACAGCTGTGACCTTCCTGGGTGCTCTGGGTTAAAGTGTGTTCTCTGCAAATTCATGTGTCAAAGTTCTAGCCCCTCAGGACCTCAGAATATGACCTTATTTGGAAGTAGGGTTATTGCAGATGGAATTAGATCACACAATTTGGTTCGTGAGGGTGGGCCCCACCATCTGACTTCAACCCCAATGTGTGGTTTTCATCGCCACACACCCAAGCGATTCTGGGACGCACCTGGGTGTCATACAATTCAACTCGATTCTGACACTATGTACCTGGAGCTTCCATCAGAGCCCAGAGGTACACGGCTCAGTCCGACAGACGGCCCCCTCCCTGCCCACCACAGACACCGATGCCAGCCTGGCTGTTGCCTGTGCCTCTGGCTGACCAGCTGTGGACTCTGCTATTCCTACAACTCCGTCCTTGGGGTTGGTAACGTGCTAGAGCGCCTCACAGAGCTCGGGAAACCAGTCACTTATGAGGTTACTGGTTTATTACAAGGGACAAAACTTAGGAGGGGCCAGATGGAAGTGAGGTGTGGGCAAGGGCTAGAAGCACACTGTGAAAGCGCATACCAGTTGTGTCCTTCTCGGTCACGTAGCAAAGTTAACATAATCGTAAAGCAGGATTCCAAACCCAAGGACATCTCACCACGTGGTAACTTGGCTTCTCCTGTGGCCCACGAAACAGAACACGAGACAGGCCACACAACAAACGAGAGAACAGGGGGGCGGGGGGAGATAAGCAACTGAAAGCAAAGTCAGCCTGTGGGCTCACGGCTAAGAGGAGGCCTCAGTCCGGTGCGGTCAGCTCTCAGCACTCACTGTGTTCAAGCAAGGAAGGATCGCAGTTCTGTGCAGAGGTCAGCTGGGCAGCGCCTTCAGCGGCAGCTGGCTTCTTGAAATGGTCACACATAGCAAAGAAGGGTCAGTGTCTGCGGAGTCTAACAGTTTGCTGCAAAAAGCCTCCCCTTTCAGAGAGATTTAATCAGTCGTGGGTCCCTGCGGACCTTCTCTGCTTCTGCTTGCCGTCAGTCCCGGGGTGTGGTCTGCTGGTGCTGAGATCTGATTGCGGTAGTGCCCTCACTGCTTTGCCCCATTGCACGACGCGGACCCCTGCTTGGCATGAGTGACTCCATCTTGCTCTCCACAGCAAGGTCTGGGGAAAGGGTATGGGGCCTCCATGATCCCTCTAGGCCATTACTCTCCCACATGTTCACCCACCCAGAAGCTCTTTGACCTCCATCCTTTTGGGTTTTTATGGAGGATTCATTATACAGACATGACTGATTAAATCATTGGCCATTGGTGATTGATCAATTCAACCTCTAGCCCTCCTCCTCTCCCCAGAGGTCGGGGCATAGGGCTGACACTTTAAGCACCTGCTTTTCTCCTGGCAACCAGCCCCATCTTTAGGTGCTTTCCAAAAGCCACATCATTAATATAGCAAAAAACAAAACAAAAAAATACTTCTAATGCTCTCAGCACTTCGGAAATTCCAAGGGATTTAGAAGTCCTGTGCCAGAACCAGAGACAAAAAGCAAATAAATATTTCTTAGTATAAATCACAATAGCATAGCCCTAGTCCAATATGCCTGTGTCCTTATGAAAAGGAGAAATTTGGACTTGGAGACAGACACACAGGGAGGAAAGATGATGTGAGGAGACACAGGATGTCTACAAGCCAAGGAGTGAAACCTGGAACAGATTCTCCCAGACGCAGAAGGAACCAGCCTGATAACTACTTGACCTTGGGCTTCCAGCCTCCACACTCTGTGAGCCAAAAAGTGTCTGTTCAAGCCCCCAAGGTAGCTGGCAATTTAACGCACCTGGGTGTTGCCCTTCGCCAAGAGAACAGCAGTTCTGCCCAAGGCTAGCATCCCCAGGGATGGCCAGTGGTGACAATGGGCCGCCGCAAGGAGGAAGAGGCTCAGGCACCCACCTCCCTGCCTCCCTCTGTGACAACTCAGAGGGACCACCCAGGGCTCAGTGGAACCCACCCTGAGAGTCAGCACCAGCTGCTTCCCCCAACCCCCCACGGCCAGGCCTGAGCCCTCACTTCCAAGAGCCTCACTCCCAGGGGCAGAGAGCTCTGCAGACAGCCCCCCCTTCAGCGTCTGTCTCCCAGAGCAGCTATAACACCACACTTGATCATTTTGGATATTGGTCTCTACTGGGAGCTGGACTTATTAGATTTACATAGACACCACTGCCCTGAAGCAAAACTACACTGGAACAGGTCTGGCGCTAGGCGGGATGAGTCCCAAGGCTGCGTGGACACCCTCCCATGTCTGAACCCCAGAGGATTTGGCCGTGACTGGCACCCTAAGGACAGCCGTGCATCAGCAGCTCAAGAAGCTGGAACACGAAGACTAATATTTCTGGCGGCTAATCGGGGGGGGAGCGCCTCAGCTGGCGGGGCTGACACCATTGCTCCCCATTAGCAGAGGTTCTGTGAGGAAGGATGCCCAGGCTCCCCCTGACCTAACACGAGCACGCAGGCAGCACAGAACTCCACCAGCATCACTCCCTGGGGAGAACTGGGGAGGGCAGCAGGGGGGCCAGGGATTAATATCCCCCACGGGGAGCTGCTCCCATGCTGGGGCTTCGCCAGCTGGTCATTCACAGGAGGCCACTCAAACCATTGGTTTGCCTGCGCCCAGCTCAGCACCCACCCTTGTGAAGGGACACTGGGTCCTTGTTTTGTGTCCTCACGCGCCGAGGAGCCATGCAGTGTCTTAGGGGTCGGGGGCGAGGGGCCAGAGGGATGAAGGAAGGACTGATGGAGGGTGGGTGACCTGACCAGGGACTGGCCCCCTCACACTCTTCTCTCCGCACTGGAGCTCTGGAACCAAGCCCTCTGGTTCCCCAGTTCTAAGGCCCGTGTAGAAGGAAGAAAAGCACAGACGGGCGGATGTGAGAGGATGGTGCCCTTGCTGATAACCATGGTTTTCTGGGGGTGCTGGCGATTCTGCCCTCGTAAGCAATGTTGCTTACTGTCTGTCTTTCATGACAAGCATGAATCAGCGATATTCCCAGAAAAGCAAAAGAAAGCCATTTCCTCACAGGGGAGAAGAAAGCATTCAGGGGTTCCAAGGCTACCGTCCCGTGGCTGCACAAAAGGGGCCATCAGATACTCTATACCCTGCCCAGGTGTGAGGGTTTTGTCCCCAAGGCCTGCCTCACACTCGTAGGTGGGGTGGGGCGTGGTCAGGATTTAAAGCCAGAGGGGACCAGGGTGAGGGCACTGACCAGCCAGCCACATGGGGGGGGGGGGGGGGGGCAGGCACTGCAGAAAGCGCTTCCAAGCTGGGGGGCTATTCTGCGTGGGTGGGAGCTCCAAAACCCCACATACTCTCTGTGATTTGGAAGCCGACTCCCAGGGCCCCAAGCAGGGCCCCAGGCGCTGTGCACTGTATAGGACACCTCTGGGGGGCTGCCCAGCAGGTGGCCCCTGCTGCCTGCAGCAGAAGCAGACATGGGAGCGCTTCTGCCCGCTGCATCACTCCACAGGAATCACCACGGAAACACAGCGAAGCTCCAGGCACGGCTACACGGCGCTCACACGGGTGAGCCGGCAAGATCAGCTTCGGTGTGAGACTGGTCGCCGGAGCTGGTAGGTCCCTCCTGCAGGCAATGCAGGACACCTGGCCTGCCTCGCCTTCCCTGTGCCTCGGCAGCAGGGTCCGCATCCCCACCGACAGGGGACAGAGAGGGCAGTGAGGCTGGCCAGGTCCCATCTGGCCCACGCACTTAGGCAGAGCGAGGCAGCAGACACGGAGTCGAAAGCGGGAAATACTCCCCCCGGCCACGGTGACAAGCCTGGCCCGGCTGTGAGGGCTCCATCTCATGATGACAAGTCTCCAGGCCTAAGGCTCATTCGAAGGTGGCCCCAGAGGGGGGTCTCGAGACTGAGCGAAGGAGACTGTCTCTCTCATTAAGGGCGTTTACCTTCATTGTGTCTCTGCAGCCTGCCCCCGACCCAGGACTGTACAAATACCCTCTCAGAGACAGGATCTCATCAGTCTGTTCCTGTGGAAAGGGCCCTGGGGGTGCTGTGCTGCTGGGGGGGGGGGGGGGGGCGGCAATTTCAGGTCCCCCAGGGTGCTTGGCACAGTGCCTGCCGAGAGCCATGATCAAGCGCTGGGAGACATGAAGTGAGCGTAGGCCCGCACAGGCCTGCAGGTGGGAAGAAGGACAACCAGTTAGGTTGGTTGTGTTGCCCAGGAAGGGGCTGTTTGATTCAAAGGCACCCAGACCTCTAACCCTGATGACGATTGGCTCACGGCTGGGAAGAGACAGGATGATAGTGGCTTTTGAGGAAAAGGACCCTCACCCAGAACCCGGGGTTCTGCCTGGCTCCTGACACACCTGTTGGCCTCCATCCCCTCGCCACCAGAGGCTTCCGAACATGTCTCCCAGTAGAGAGGACGAGCTACCGGCCAAAAGGCTTCCTCAGCGCTCTCTGTGGGCCTGCAGCCTCCCTGGCCTGGCCCGCACCCCTGGGCCCCTCTGGGGCCGACCTCCACCTGAGCTCCCGGGTGCCGCCATCACTGTGGTCGCTTTCACTTCCTCTAAGCGCTGGCAGGGGGCCAATCTTCTCAAGTCCCGACCAGGCGGGCTGGGTGGGAAAGAGAAGACATGGGGAAGCCTTCAACGCAGGCTTTCCACGCTCACAGTTGCTACCACTGAGAATGCGGTTATTGGCGGTAGAAGCGTGGCTCGGAGGACCGGTGAGCCTGGCTGGCGGGCCACTTGCCGGGCAGCCAGCTGGCGTCCTGCGTATTCCTCATTGACAAAGCGCTTGAGCACAGCCCCGCTGTCTGCTGCCCTAAGCCGTCCCCGCTAGCACGGAGGGAAAGAACACGGGGGCAGCGAACAAATCAGCTCTGACACCAAGGAGATAGAAGATGAATTGAAATGATGACTTGCTGGTGTCGGCGCAAAATCAAGTAGGAGGGATCATTTATCACATTTCCAGCACAGCATACAGTGGGAAGATCTTTGAGGATTTCGGTTGGTTGATAGAGAAATAGAGACCTTAACCAAGGGTTAAGGGTTTAGATAAAAATCCAGTGCGAGGTGTTAATTTAGTAACCCATGCTTAAGGAGTGATTGAGCTGATTTGTTTCATCCAAGTGGTATTCCTTTATATTTGTGGTGCCACATAAACTGTTTATCACATTCCGGGACATGCTGACATGTCATTTGGTACAGCACAACCTGGCTTCCCAACAGGTGGAATTCGCTGTAAGCTACCAAGTGATGCCTGCCTCAGAGGGGCTATTTCCACGGCAGGTTGAGCACGTGGCGTGATGCTGGAAACTGGGATTGCAGAGGGGCTTGAGCGAGCCAGGCGGCCCGCCCACCCCTGTTCAATGCCTGTCCCGACTCCACCCGGCACCTGCCCACAGACTCCGGCGATCACACACCTGGGCTGCAGGTGTTGGGGGGACAGCCAAGGCGCTGGCATGCAGTTCTGCACAGCGGGGTCCCCACCACTGCGTGCCCTGGTAGGAGCATGCCCCTGCCCGGTCAGGACTCGGTCTTCCAGTCACAATTAACTGCCACCTGAGGACACAAAGATGTGTCTCTTGGTAGTGTGTCCAGAGCGCAGCTCAGAGAGCAACAAGCGTGTCATAAAACCATGCGATGTTACACGGGAAGTGGTCTGGTCATGTAGCTGGGTAAACCATGCCCAGCGAGGCCGTGTGATGTTTCCTGAGTTACGGGAGGCTCGTGGGCTGGAGCTCACGTCTCTGACTTTGGTCAACTCTCCGTTCCTAAAGGTCTCAAGACCTCACATGGTACAACCTTCCCTTAGTGTGTATTGGTGTCCAGCACTGGACAAACTCAATCCAATGCAGGCAGTCACCTCCCTGATGAACTCAAAATCCCCTGTATCTGACTTCAGAAAGAGAGAACAGGACATATGGAATCTGTACATTTGGCAAGTCACTTCCGTCTGTCTGCTCTGGGCTCTGGGAACCATGTAGCCCCTGCAAGGCCCCCCGGCGCCGCTTGGCTCCCCCTGAGTCTCGGGGCCCCAGTGCATCTGCAGGGACATTCGCTGTACAGCGTCGGGCCACCATGCCTCCTGCCACCCTTGTAGGGGCTCCCGTGAGACCTCAGGCTCCCTGACACTGCATCTGACAGGAGCTGAATCGTGGTTTCCAGAGCTAAGCTAGAGCACCACTGAGGCCTGGCTCAGTGTCCACATGACCTCTTCCTCCTTGCCGGGCACGCCGGGCCCACGATGAGCTCCCCCCAGGGCTGCTCCTCAGCCCGGACCCCGCCAGGTCCCCCAGAGTCTGGAAGTGCCTGGACACACCATCCGATGACACACTTTCCCCCCTGCCCTGAAGCCTCGCTTGCCCTTCCCATGTCTTAGTCCCCTCAGGCTGCCTAGCCAAGCATCCACACTGAGCGGGTGAACACCAGAGTGTGCCCTCTCCCAGCTCCAGAGGACAGAGGTCGGAGACAGAGGGGTGGACACGGTCAGGTCCTCCTGAGGCCCCAAGGAGAGTGTGTTCCAAGATTCTCCCAGCTGCCCGTGCTCATCCAATCCTTGACATTGGCCTCTACATGCATCTCCCTGATCCCTGGCTTTACCTTCAAGTGACGTTCTTCCTGTGTGCACATCTGTGTTCAAATCACCCCTTTTCATAAGGATACGCATCGTATTGGATGAAGGCCACCTTACCGGCCTCATTTGAACTGGTTACCTTCGTACAGAACTGATCTCCAAATAAAGTCACACTGAGCTGAGGTACTGAGGATTAGGACTTTCAACATACTTTTTTGGGTGGAGGAACACCATTCAATCCGTAACAGCTAGTATTAGCGGGAAGGGATAGAGACCCCCCCACCCTCAGGGCGGTACGAGCACAGGTGGGCCCTGAGAAGGAAGCTGTCTCTTGTACTGGGTGTCTGGTCACCTCCCTGGCCTTACCCTAACCCGAGCCCTGCTGCTTGTTTTAATAAAAGAGCTCCTAGGAGCCCTGGGTAGCTCTGTTGTTAAGTGTCCAGCTCTTGATCTCAGCTCAGGTCTTAATCTCAGGATCGTGAGTTCAAGCCCCACGTTGGGCTCCATGCTGGGCATGGAACTTACTTAAAAATAAAAAAAAAAAAATTAAAAAGAGCTCTTACTCATGAAGCAACCCCCACCCTCTTTTTAGACCCTGTCCATGGGGAAGGAGACTCAGGGCTTTTTGGAGGGACAAAGCAAGGTGGAGTCAGAGCTCCTGAACCCTCAAGGGACTGAGGCCTTCCTCCTGGAGCCCTCAGGCAGCCACATCCCTCATCCCTCAAGGCATTTTCTCTTTCAGGCGACACCACAGTCCTTTGGGCAGCCCTGGTGACTCCCTGCTGGCCAGGCCAGTGACCGCATACACAGCAGAGTCCACACTGTGGCAGCGTGGTCTCCAAGTGGAACCCTGCTGCCCTGGCTCAACCTCAGGACAAGCAAGTGTGAGATCAGTCATTGGTCATCAGAAAGGTGCCCCTGTTCCTTGGTGTGGTGAGCGGAAGAGGGATGTGTAGAAAAGTCCAAGGAGATCAAGTCATCCTTCCAGGCAGCCGAGAAAGGTCTTCATGGAGGCACGTCATTGTCCACATGACCAAGAGGAGAAGGAAAAAAAAAAAAAATACAAGCACAAAGAACTGTGGAAACACTTCAGTGAGTCTTTCCCCAGAAATTACCATAGAAGGAATGAGTAGGGATATCAGAGCGTGCTTGAGAAAAAAGATTATTTGGAGCATTCCATCAGCGTTCCCTGAGGATCATCACCTTGCCCAGCATCGTGAAGATCAAACAGGAGTCATTGCTGCGCTGATGTGTCAAGGAGCTGGTGCTCTGGAGCCAAATGGCCCCAAACTCCAGTTCTGCCTGTTACTCATGATGTGGTCTTACTCACAACCTGCCCCTTCTCTGGGCTCCAATTTCCTTAGCTTTGAAATCTGGGTGATAATAACTCCTGTCTCACTGGTTAGCTATGAGGGTCCCGTGACGTCAGTGCACTCCACGTGTAGAAATGCAATGTTCCTGTTTACTCTTCTTTAGCCCTCAAACAATTATAAAGGAGAAGATTTTTATGTTTCATTGTATTTTTAATATCACATACTCTATAGCCAATGTTCAACTCCTTCTGGAAAGAGAATCCACGCAGGGCAACCTGCAGGGACCCGGCAGTGAGATTCTGAGGACGTGCCTCCCGAGGAGCTTGGCCGGGGATCTGTCCAGACTCTGACGTTGCTGGGCTGATGTCCCTTCGTCTGAAGAACAGGTGGGGACAGGCAGTGCTGCCTTGCCCCGGGGACCAGGGAGATGGTGCCCTCCCCCAACCATTCACTTCTCCATCTGCTCACCTGGGGGTTGTTTTTTAACACAAATCCACGAAAGCAAAACTTCCCACAAGAAGGCCACAAGGACATAAAGGGCTGGTATCCAAGATCTATAAAGGACTTCTCAAACACAACACCCAAAAAACAGATAATCAAGTCAAAATATGTGCAGAAGATATGAACAGACACTTCTCCAAAGAACACATACAAATGGCTAACGGACACTGAAAAAATGTTCATCATCATTAGCCATCAGGGAAATTCAACACATTGAGATACCACCTTTCACCAGTTAGAATTGCAAAAGTTGACAAGGCAAGAAACAACAAATGTTGGAGAGGTTGCGGAGAAAGGGGAACCCTCTTACACTGTTGGAGGGAATGCAAGTTGGTACAGCCACTATGGAAAACAGTGTGGAGGTGCCTTAAAATATTAAAAATAGAGCTACCCTATGACCCAGCAATTGCACTCCTAGGTATTTACCACAAAGACACAGATGTAGTGAAAAGAATGGCCATATGCACCCCAATGTTCATAGCGGCAATGTCCGCAATAGCCAAACTGTGGAAAGAGCCTAGATGCCCTTCAGCAGATGAATGGATAAAGAAGATGTGGTCCATATATACAATGGAGTATTACTCAGCCATCAGAAAGCATGAATGCCCAACTTGTACATCAACATGGATGGGACTGGGGGAGATTATTCAAGCGAAATAAGTCAAGCAGAGAAAGTCAATTATCATATGGTTTCACTTATTTGTGGAACATAAGGAATACCATGGAGGACATTAGGAGAAGGAAGGGAAAAATGAGGGGGGAATCAGGGGGGAGATGAGAGACTATGGACTCCGGGAAACAAACAGGGTTTTAGAGGGGAGGGGGGAGGGGGGATGGGTGAGCCCAGTGATGGGTATTAAGGAGGGCACGTACTGCATGGAGCACTGGGTGTTATACGAAAACAATGGATCGTGGATCACCACATCCAAAACTAATGATGTACTGTATGGTGACTAACATAACATAATGAGCAGTATTAGCCATGCGCTCCTTCCATCACCTGTCCACCAGGAAGAAAGTCTCATGGCAAAATTTCCTCCGGGAAATCGTCCACTCCAAGTAAACATTCTGGATCCAGGATAAACTATCCTTAATCACAGAAAAATACTGTACTGCCTCATTTCTTAGAATCCTCAAGAAAGAAGGATGGATTTATTTAGTGCATGAATTACCCATTTTTAAAAATAATTCTAACCCACTAACTAAAAGTTAGTTGAATAATGACCCCGGACAGAATAGAGGTATTAGCTTTTGAAATTATTTTCTGAACTTGCCTTTCAGGGGAATGGATTTCAGAATATTTCTAAAAAATCCTTCCCAACTCAAACACGATTTCTTAGATTAATACAATGCCTACCTGAAAGTTAAATATTTTGAATAAATAATAAGTGGCTTATGGTTTTAAAAAACAAAATGGAGAAAAAAACTATGACTGCTAAATTTCAGTCTGTGCTTGGACAGAAGCCAACGCTCAGTCATTCACATTAACTTATTCATTGCATCCCCTGCTAGAAGCCACACACAAATGTGTATTTCTAAATTGGATGTTACCAAAACATCCATTTTGCATTTAGAGATTTGGTTTTACGTAAAATGAGGGGACACTCAGTCGTGTTAGAAGAACATGAAGGGTGGCTCTGCTAACCTCAGCTCTCAGCTGCAGGGTCTCTGGTTCTTGTTCTCATGAGGAGTCTGGTCAGCATCTCCCAGTGTCTCCCCTCCAGGTGCCCCAGGGTGCGGCCGGGCCCTCTGCAGCCTCGGGAGCCCCGCGGCCCTTTGCTTCATAAAGTGCCCTCGCCGCAGAAACAGTTGGAACTTAGACGCAGCCTGGCAGCAACAGCTGCCAATAAAGTCCGATCTCAGAGCAGGAGTAGCTCGTGTGTGCCCAGCGTACCAAGGCACGTGCATCCCATCATGAATGTTTCCAGACACCGTGACCAGGAACGAACCCATGAACTCCCATCGCAGGCTCTAAGCCTCCTTGCGGGCTCTCCCCATAGGTGCCGCACGGAGACCCTCATCCCAGGCCAGCAGGAGCACAGATGGAATCAGTGCATAGTGATGGATGGATGAATGAATGAATGGACCAAGTATGCGTTCCTGAAAACAACAGGATTTCCCATCACCTCTTATCTCAGCCTTCATAATGGTTTTCCAGAAACTCACTTAAAAATCCCAATACTCACACTCTCCAAATTTTAATCAGATATTTTGTCTAGCTCTGACCATTCTAGTGAAATACACAGACAGACACAAAACAAGCCTTAGAATTTATTGGTAGAGAACAAAAGTGATGTTGGGGACAAGTTCACAAGTAGCTGAAAACCACTTACTGTGATGATTCTGCATCCCCACCACACCCAGCAGACCCTTCCTCTGCCCAGCTCTGTGCCCTGGGGGCAGAAGTCCTTGGATTACATCTTCAAGGTTGCCTCAACTGACCTCTGGCTTGATATTAGGTTCAGCCAGGGAGTTACTGACGGATTTGGGACTAGGAAGAGAGAAAGGTCAAGGTATTTCTTCTTCACTCTCTCCCTGCTCCACGCATATTGCCCAGCTGAGTGTGATCCTGCCACCCTCCACCCCTCTGCTCCCCTCTGTAGCTCCAGCCGCCACCGAAATGGAGCAGAGCTTGGGAACCTCTCCAGTGTTCCTCCTCCCTAGGAGCCCGAGCAGCAGGTGCTGATTCTCTCAACCCGACTGCACCTCTGTACTCTATTGACTAAGGGGTTCCTGATGGACGCAGATCCCTCTGTCTCTCCCATGATATCTACATGAACCCAAGATTTCAGTACGAAACTTTAGACTATGTGGTCTAAAATAAAACAAGTAACTGTTTGGGGATCTTAGGCATCAAGACTTTCAAGCTAGAACTGGAAACCATGAAGGAAAACAGAGCTATGTCTAAAAACAATTTGACTTCTGTAGTCTAAAAACGCCATATGCAACAAAGGTAACAAGAGCCTGTAGCAGACACTTCTGCCTTTTTACTCAGCGTCTATGTTCTATCCCTCTCTATTCTTGATTTTTAATTGAATATGTGTTTTTCAGGAATTAATTTAGCCAGATGTTCCTGGGGAAACAGCTCACTCCCAGTCCCTGGTATAGGCACTCATAGGTCTATACCCATTACCCTCCTCCATCACCCTGGCCAGCGCTTCGTTTCGACATGGCCCTGTACTTGGCCTATGAGAACTTTGGGAGGTTGGCCCCTCCTTGCCTCAAAGTTAGTTTCCTCTCTCTTAGTCCCTTTGCTCAAAATGATGCTGTTCATTCACTCATCACTCACTCATTCATTTATTGATTCCATCTGTACCTATTATCAGGTCAATAAGGGCTTCATGTCTATATCCAAGACACAATATATTGAGACTGTTTAAGAGCAGATTTGACTTGAGACAAAGCCATTCTCCACTAACGGAAATCAGTCTTCTAAAAGGAAAGCAGCCTGAAACATCAGTGAAAATCCCTAGCATCTTTCTTGAGTGTGGTTGTCTGGGTCAGGGGATCCTCAAAATTATTTAACAAGATCAAAGTATAAAGAAAGGACGACCAGAAAACAAAGAGATGCTCAGATTCATGATGTCTGTTTAATATGATAAGAAAAAAGGAAGAGAGACATTTTCTATCATTTATTAGCATCCCTCAGGCAGCCAGATCAAAGCTCCAGCTTTTCTTTAACGAGACCACCTGTGTTAGCAGCAAACTTCCTGAGTCATAGAAGTGGCTGTGGACATTTGACTGCCAAACAACTTTTCACCTATGTTCAGTACGGAGGCATTGGGAATCCCATGGTTTCCCCCATTGGTGGAAACACAATCTGTTCTACTTAAGAGCACCTCTAGCTTTTGAACAGCAGAAACAAACAAAACAAAACAAAACAAAACAAAACACAAACAAAAAAAATCAGAGTGCCTCACTGATGTCAGATGATGGTAAGTCATACTCACCTACTGGCCAATCAGACCGAACGAAACCTGCCAACGGCACACCAAGTGTCCTGTGGGAAAACACAGGGCTCTCCATTCTTTTCCTCCCTGCCCTTCTTCGGGTCCCTCACCCACCCCCTTACCGCTAACTCCCCGTCTTTCTGATCACTTCCCCATTGTCACCAAAAACATTAGCCCATCCTCGATTTACTGAAACTTCCTGCTTTCAACTTGCGTATCTATGGCATATAGTTGGACAAAGAATTCAGAATAGTTTATAACTAGGAGACAATTTTATAAAAGCTGTAAATAATTAAAATAGATATATTTTCATAAATTATGAATCTGTGTGTCTTCACTCAACCATAGCAATTATTACTTATTTATTTTTATGTTATTAACATGTCTAGATATTTTAAATATTCATTTTAGGTTATTTTATTGAAAGATTGGTATTTGTGGTCTTGAGCTTACATCTACTGCGTTGCTTGTCTCTTCCTGGGAAGAGCATCCACCTCTTGGCAAACTTATCCCCAGCTCCACATGGTTCTATTGGAGATCATCAAAGTGAAGCAGAACACAGCACAATGGTTAGAGGGTGAGCTCTGAGGCAGACCTTACAAGGTTAGTACTATTATTATTAGTTAGTTAGTACTATTATTCTTTCCGTTAAACAGAGGAAGAAATTGAGACGTTGAGAGGCTCTTTGTCCCCTAAGTTCGGACAAATCCTTCCTATATTCATGAGAAATTAATACAGACCCTGCTTCTCCCAGTTTTCAATTATCAAGGTCCATTCAAAACATACCTCTCCATGCTCAATCAGAAGAAAAAAAAAAAAAAAAGCCTTACTTTTCTGTAATGCTGAGTTATTTTCCAAGACTGCCTTAACAAATTACCACAAAACCAGTGGCTTGATAAAATAGGTACTTATTTTCTTATATTCAGTTCTTGTGGACAGAAGTCGGAATGTAGGCATCAGCAGGGATATGTTCTGTGCAAAAGCACGAGGGAAGAATCTTCCATGCCTCTTCCAGCTGCTGGTGGCGTCCAGGGATCTGTGGCCTCTCTGGTTCTTGCAGATGCATCACTCGAAGCTCGGTCCCCATCTACACATCACCTTCTCTGCCTCCTTATGTGGTCTTTCCTGTTATTATAAGGACACCAGTCATTGGATTTAGGGCCCACCCTCAATCCAAGATAAGCTTATCTCAAGATCCTTATGTTCACCTATAAACACCCTATTTCCAGTAAAGTCATATTCTGACGTTCCAGGAGGATGTGACTTCTAGGGGAACAGTATTCAACCCACTACAAATGCTTACAGCTAAAAGAGAGATTTCACATTCACTTATTTGCTACAGCTCACCAAACTCAGCTGCAGTGACATGCCACTTCCCTGAACTCAAGTCAACTTTTGGGGCCCTTCTATGACCCACATTGTTTCATGTGTACCCCAATATTTGTCTAATTTTGCCAATCTGACTGTGCCTGATGTCAGTCCCCCACAGGGAAGATGAGGCATTCTTAGCTGTGTAGACCTGTGTAACTTCTTCAATTGCATACTGAGTTGAATCATATATGTCTTTGTACATCTCAGTGTAATACACAGAATTCTCCCTTAGGTTAAGAATCAAACTACAGGTAATGAAAACAGTGGAGAGTGCACAGAATATATGGAGGCTGTCAGTCTGCCTGTCTGCCTGTCTCACCTACTTACCAATCTACATATTTATTTGTCCATCCAACCACCCATGTGCCCCTTTCTCCATCCATCTATTCATCCATTCACACACACACACACATTTATCTGTCTATGTGTCTAAGCTGTGTATCACTTACCTTTCTATGAAAGAAATGAATGAATTATTTTGTAGGAAAAAAACTATAAGCTCCACGCGAGCAGGGATTTCTGTTTATAA
Source organism: Callorhinus ursinus (assembly GCF_003265705.2). Lineage (NCBI taxonomy): Eukaryota > Metazoa > Chordata > Mammalia > Carnivora > Otariidae > Callorhinus > Callorhinus ursinus. The sequence continues at coordinate 88,683,749 of NW_027397065.1, read as the reverse complement.
CAGTGCCTGGATCACAGAAGTTGCTTAATAAATGTTGATTGCATGAGCATGATATTTCAGATTTGTACATTTTATAAACCTTTTTTTTTTAGCTACTCTATCTAACCCACACCCCCCAATATAAATATTAATGTCCATTAAAAGTTAAATGAAAAAAAGCCTTAGATAGGGATAAAAATCATAATTGTATATCAAAGTTAATGAGTTCATTATTTAAAAAAATTTAAAACACCTATAAATAAAACATAAAAGCTTGAAGTGGTTGTTTAAGAAATTATTTTATTTTATTATTTTTTTATTTTCAAATTTTTAATTTTTTATTTTTTTTAATTTTTTTATTGTTATGTTAATCACCATATATTACATCATTAGTTTTTGGTGCAGTGTTCCATGATTCATTGTTTGTTCATAACACCCAGTGCTCCATGCAGAACGTGCCCTCCTCAATACCCATCACCAGGCTAACCCATCCCCCTACCCCCCTCCCCTCTAGAACCCTCAGTTTGTTTTTCAGAGTCCATCATCTCTCATGGTTCGTCTCCCCCTCTGACATACTCCCCTTTTCTTCCTCTCCTGTTATCTTCTTCTTTT